>NC_059222.1:10796518-10951518 GCF_020615455.1 Coregonus clupeaformis | reverse complement strand
TGTATGTGATTTGTGTGTGTATGTGTCGAGGACAGTGCTCCTCATAGGCAGTAACCTGGTCACACACACTCACGGTAACCTGGTTGCACACACGGTAACCAGGACACACACACAGTGAGAGAGGGAAGGAGGGAGAGGAGGTGGCAGAGGACAGGGATGTGGGGGGAAAAGGAGTAGCTAAGGAAGGAAGGAAGGAGAGAGAGAGAGAGAGAGAGAGAGAGAGAGAGAGAGAGAGAGAGAGAGAGAGAGAGAGAGAGAGAGAGAGAGAGATGGGTTTAGTGGTGGGCTGTAGTAAATCTGAGAGTGATTATGATGACAGTTGTGTTAGTGCGGTGTCATCCAAGTGGAGGTGAGGAGGAATGGGGAGTTAAGACAAATTATATTATACAAGATATCAATCAACCTATTTATTAGAGCTGGGAATTTCCAGGGACCTCACGATACAATATTATCACGATACTTAGGTGCCGATACAATATGTATTGCGATTCTCAGGATTCTATATGTATTGCGATTCGATACTGCGATTGTATTGCTATTCGATGTTCCAAACATATTGCTCACCAAGTCTGCTGCAGGGACGAGAGAGCCATGAGAAAGCGAGTTTTGATCAGTCATGGAAATAAAAGTGCTAAAAACATGTTTGCTTGCCATTTAAAAAGAAGATGGAGAACAAGCTATAGAAGGAAAAATACTTGAGTTTTGGCGCAGGTACAGCCGACTAGCACAAAATTAATATTGCGATATTGTCAAAAACAATATCCCGATATGTGAAAATAATATCCCCCCCATCCAATCGCTACTGTAGTGGGAATTTCCAGGTGAACAAAAGGAGAGCAGTCATTGATCTAATCAATCAAAATAATTTTGGTTTAATTACAAGTTGCGACAGGGAGACAACCTCCAGCATAGAAGCATAGAAAAAGTCTAACTTGCCTTCTCTAAGCAGGCCCCTTATATTGTAATCTCACAGCACCAATGTTCTGTAAACACCTGCCTAGAGGCTTGCAGGAAGTCACAACATCAGCTGCTACAGAATCACACGGTGTGACAGAATACAATAACATAAAGTGTCCTCGTCCTTGTACATGCAGTCCAGTCTGGCGTCAATCACTATCAACAGATATGAGAATCCATAACATTCGTTATCATGTCTAGTGACCATCAACCAGTTCACAAATGAGTGCACTCATTTGAGTGCATCCCAAATAGAACACTGTATTACAGAAAGGGGACAAAAATAAGTATGCTAAGCATTGTGTTAATTACGCTAAACTGAATAACAACTTTATTCACCTTAAATTTCACAACTACAACTAGTATTTATGTCCTCTGTCCTTGTGTGGGTGTGGGAATACTGTATGTACTGTACAGTATGTCTCTCTCTGGTCAGGAGTATACAATATTATCCAGATCATCATCTCTGTTTTTAGTAAAGTACTGTATATGTTTAGGATAAATCTCTTTATTCATCTCTGTTTCATGTGTTTTACGCTGTACTCTATCTTCACGTGTGTCTACCTGTCTTTTATGTTTCACCTCCCCAGCCCTCCTCCAGCCGCCCTCCTCTCATGGAGTCCTGGAGGGCCCACAAGTGTGGAGGTGCTGGTGTACGTAGAGAGACTCTTCTTCCTCTCTGGCTCTGTGGATGGGACCGCCAGACTGTGGACGTGGGAGGGAGGGGAGGGAGGGCATGTAGGTTCCTTTGGACAGTAACCACAGTGGAGCCTCAATGACGCAGCCACTTACCAAGCCTACAGATTGACCTTTAGGTGCTGTACTGTACTTTTTCTGTCAGTATTCCAGAAATGGTCCATTTGGATCAACATCACTCACAAAGTTCTAAACATCTACTGTTTTATGGGTCTCCATTTTTCGTAACTTATTTTTGTAACTTCTAGGCCTACCGCAGTCTTTCTCAATCTGCTCTTTTGCAGAGGTTTGTAGTCTTTTATATATAACCCTAAAATGGCTGCCATCATCTATCATAAAATACCAGAGAACAAAGCCGCTGGTGTGCCGCTGTTGGCTGGGGAGTATTTCTGTAAGACCGTGGTGTATTTGAAGGCACTGGGAAAAACACACAAAATGAGAGATTTGCATCAAATGAATAAGGATGTTGGAATGTTGGAGAGGCTTTTTTGGAGGCATAGAAAACAGGGCTAGGCTGAACTGTAAAGACTCACTGTATACATGGTGTGTGTGTGAGTGTGTGTGAGTGCGTGCGTGCATGCGTGGGTGGGTGGGTGAATTCGGATGAGAAAGACATCCTGATGAATTCGCTAACTGTTTCAATAACCACAATGGTTGACTTAGGTTGATAGTTTACTGTAAGCACAGCTGAGTTAAACCAGATGGAGTTTGGTTCGGTTTGGACAGTTTTCAGGAGATGTGGACTGTATGTGTGTGTGTGTGTGTGCATGTGTGTGTATGTGTGTGTCTTTTTGAGTCTGTGTGTGTGGACAGAGAGAGTCACCCGTAGCGACCGTTTGTTGTTGTGGGGATGTGGTGAACAGAACATCATCAATCCTCCCATGATGTTGAAACCCAAGGAAAAGACACACGCACACACACACACACACACACACACACACACACATACACACACACACACACACACACACACACACAGACTCATCAATATGTTATGTGAGGGCATAATGACTATCAGCTCTGAGAACAGACCTGATGTGAGTGACAGTGTGTGTGGTACTGGTTTTAGTGGTTATGAGGTCACTGTGGTACAACCCCAGTAAAGGCTGTGTAGGATAAAAAAACATGTCATTAGATGTTTGCTGGCCAATTAAGTTCCCTGGAAACATAGGTTTTCAAAAAATAGATCATTTTCCAAATGTTTTTCATAATGTCTCTCTTGAAAGTCATTTATATTAATGATAACTAAAGGTTATATGTAAGTTTCATCAAACTTTTCAACAGCTATGTTTTCTATACAGAGACCAACTGAATTACATGACAGAGGAGGAGGAAGAGAAACTGAAGAAGAAGAAACTGTACTGTGAAACAAAGATAAATTATATAAAGAATGATAGTAAAGAGCTTTGGAGCACCTTAAATGCAATTTTGGGCAAAAAAGCAAACTCGACTCCATCATTCATTGAATCAGATGTGTCATTCGTCACAAAACCCACTGATATTGCCAACTACTTTAATGATTTTTTCATTGCCAAGATTAGCAAACTTACGCATGACATGCTAACAAGAAATTCTGAAACTACACCTCCATGCATAATTGACCAAATTATGAAGTGTGTGGAAGAGGTGAAAAAATAATTGTTGTCTATCAACAATAACAAGCCACCTGGGTCTGACAACTTGGATGGAAAATTACTGAGGATGATAGAGGACGATATTGCCACTCCTATTTGACATCTCTTCAATCTAAGCCTACAGCAAAGTGTGTGCCCTCAGGCCTGGAGGGAAGCAAAAGTAATTCCGCTATACCAAGAATAGCAAAGCACCCTTTACTGGCTAAAACAGCCGACCAATTAGCCTGTTACCAACCCTTAGTAAACTTTTGGAAAAATTGGTGTTTGACCAGAAACAATGCTATTTCACAGTAAACAAATTTACAACAGATTTTCAGCACGCTTAAAGGGAAGGGCATGTTCATACGGCACTTACACAAATGACTGATGATTGGCTGAAAGAAATTGATAATAAAAAGACTGTGGGTGCTGTTTTGTTAGACTTCAGTGCAGCTTTTGACATTATCGATCATAATCTGCTGCTTGAACAATGTATGTGTTATGGCTTTACATCCCCTGCTGAATTGGGGATCAAGAGTTACCTGTTTAACAGAACACAGAGGGTGTTCTTTAATAGAAGCCTCTCCAACATAATCCAGGTGGAGTCAGGCATTCCCCAGGGCAGCTGTCTAGGCCCCTTACCTTTTTCAAACTTTACTACTGACCTGCCACTGGCTCTGAGTAAAGCCAGTGTGTCTATGTATGCTGATGACTCAACAATATACACGTCAGCTACCACAGCAAGTGAAATCACTGCAACACTTAACAAAGAGCTTCAGTCAGTTTCAGAACGGGTGGCAAGAAATAAGTTAGTCCCCTGTAGCTCAGTTGGTAGAGCATGGCGCTTGCAACGCCAGGGTTGTGGGTTCGTTTCCCACGGGGGGCCAGTATGAAAATGTATGCACTCACTAACTGTAAGTCGCTCTGGATAAGAGCGTCTGCTAAATGACTCAAATGTAAATATTTCAAAAACTAAAAGCATTGTATTTGGGACAAATAATTCATTAAACCCTAAACCCCTACTAAATCTTGTAATGAATAATGGGAATTTTAGCATGTTGAGGAGACTAAACTGCTTGGCGTAACCCTTGATTGTAAACTGTCATGGTCAAAACATATTGATGCAACAGTAGATGCGGAGAGGTCTGTCCATCACAGGAGGTTGGTGGCACCTTAATTGGGGAGAACAGGCTCTTGGTAATGGCTGGAGCGGAATTAGTGGAATGGTATCAAACACATCAAACACAGAGTTTCCATTTGTTTGCTCCGTTCCAGACATTATATTATGAGCATGTCAATCTCTCCTGGCTCAAAGTAGAGGAGAGATTGACTTCATCACTACTTGTATTTGTGAGAGGTATTGACATGTTGAATGCACCGAGCTGTCTGTTTAAACTACTAGCACACAGCTCAGACACCCATGCATACCCCACAAGACATTCCACCAGAGGTCTCTTCACAGTCCCCAAACCCAGAACAGACTATGGGAGGTGCACAGTACTACATAGAGCCATGACTACATGGAACTCTATTCCACATCAAGTAACTCATGCAAGCAGTAAAATCACACAATGAAAACCTGCACACACAGTGGCCCTACAACAGGAGTCTAACATACAGTGGCAGTGTTGAGGAAGGAGAAAGGTTACTGTAAAGTCAGACAGGTCATAGCCAGACCCAATAATTCAATCACCCTCAGTTTAACTGAGTTATGAAGCATCGAATCTGTACATTCATGACATTCTAGAACAGTGGAATTGGAGCAGGAGTTTAGTACATTTGGCAAACGTTTCACTAGAATTGAAGTGCAGAACTGAGCAGGTGTGTGTGTGTGTATATGTGTGCGCATGTGTGTGTAGAACATTTCCTACACTTTCCTCTCCCAGTCTGCCTATTTCCTTGTCCCTGCCAAAATAAGCGATTAGCTGTGCTCTCCTTTCCAGACACACCAATACACACATACACATTCACACTCACTCACACACGGGCACACACACACATTAAGCAGTTTCCTCCCTGCTGGTCCTGTAGAGGAAGCCCCAACACCAGAGAACCAGACAGGGCCTGTCGGCACCCAGGAAAGCCCTGCTCTGATTCAGACTCAACACACCAAGATAAGGCTGACTCCAACACACTCCAACACACACTCCAATGCACACACATGCACACACACATCCACACACTCCAATACACACTCACACTGCAGTATTCTGCTTTCAGGTCATGTAAACTCAGAGACTGTTTTTTTTGCAATTTGCATTTTTTAAGGATAAAGCAATGGTTAAAAGCCTAGGTAAAAGACTTGCTGGCACGAAAATAGGCATGAATGATCAGTTCCCGAGGGAGATTGCAGAAAGACGCAAAGTTCTGTATCCAATCTTCAAGGAAAATAGATTAAAAGTGAAACGTGTTGCACTCGTTGTCGATAAACTGTATATTGACAACCAAATGTTCAGAGACACAAAGACTACTCCATGGCTATTCTAAAAGTTGTAATAGAGGAGTCGAATAATGGAACACCCAATACTAGCAATGATAGGGATTGTAATATTAAATAACATTTATAGTAAGTATAGTATTTTATAAAAGGATAAGACGATATAACAAGAAAAGATAACAAGCAGAATAATACATCTTCAAATACAACTAATTAGAACTTGCGTGTGTGTTTGTCCCGCATCTGTTGTGGGGGGGTGGGGATGTTAGGGGGAGTATGGGATGGACCGCGGTAATTGTTTGCTAGGATAAAAATTGCTTGTCAATAAATTAAATGTAATACAATGGCAATCCGGGTTATATGTTAAAATCCTACGCATGAACTGCCAACATTATTACGCATATTCATTGATAATGATGGAAAAGAACATATGCAAGATATTTGAATAGATATATATTTTCAAATAGTTATATATATAGATGTGACAGCATTGGAAATGTTTTTGGCGGTTAATCTGCTTCTGTTTTGTGGGTGGCACTGTGTGCTGATTTTCGATGGATGGGTCCTGACCTCTCGGGGCCCTAGGGATCCGGAGGGACGTGTGGGTGGGATGCCGATCACTGGGATGACGGCTCAACTTGGGATGGGGAGGGGCTTTAGCGGGGGAATTAGTGGAGAACAATTGGAGGGTTACTTAGTAGCAATGCAAATATCACGGTACAGCTATATGGACACTCAATCATTACGGTATTTTTTATTGGTGAATTTACAAACATATATAATGATAAATAGACTTGAAACTTGTATCTCATTATGGTGTATGGTGAAATAAGTATAGCAAGTTATAATTGTAATGGCTTAGCTGATAATAACAAAAGAATAACAATATTTACATGGCTCAAAGAGAAGGAATATAATATCTATTGTTTACAGGAAACTCATTCAACAATTCTAGATGAAGTTGCGTGGAAAAAGGAATGGGGGGCGAAATATACTTCTCCCATGGGCAAAGAAACTCAAAAGGGGTGATGATATTAATTAATAGTAATTTCGATCCGAATGTGCAAATTGTCCAAATAGATACGCATGGTAGATGGATTATTTTAAATATGTTATTGGACCATTAACAGATATGGCTCATTAAACTTTACGGACCAAATAATGATGATCCACACTTCTTTGACAATATATATAATAAATTATCAACTCTGCAAGCAATTCAAGACAATATTATGGTGGGGGATTATAATACTGTTTTAAATAGCTCAATGGACCGTAAAGGAAATCACACCACAAACAATCACCCACATGCTCTTAAGGAAATCGTGAATGTCATGGATACATTAGAACTAGTAGATATATGGAGGCTTAAATATCCTGATCTAGTGAGATATACATGGCGGAGACTCAATCAAGCTAGTCGTCTTGACTTCTTTCTTATCTCATTCTCGTTGGCACCAAAAGTGTTGATAGGGGACAGAATGCGGTCGGACCGTCATATAATTGGCATATACATTACTCTTACTGAATTTCCACGTGGGCGAGGATATTGGAAATTTAATCAAAGCCTATTGGATGATCATTTATTTTTAACTAGGACAAAGGAATTTATAACTGACTTTTTCCTACATAAAATAGGTACAGCAAATCCCCTTATTGTATTGTGCCTTTAGAGGCCATGCAATTCAGTACTCGAAAACAAAAGCAATTTAGGTCAAAAGAGTTTATACTAACAAAGGAAATAGAAAGTCTAACAGAACAGATAGATGGCAATAAAAATTGTAACATAGAGGCTCAGAATAAATTAGAGGAAAAACTAAAAGAAATGGAGAAACTTATTCAAGAAAGATCAAGTGTAATATATTATAAAAATAAAGGAAACTGGATGGAATATGGGGGAAAATGCACCAAATTCTTTTTTAATGTTTTTAATCTTCAACATAGGAATGCTACCAAAAATAATTTAATGAAACTGGTTACAATTGACAGAGTCATCCATGATTCACCAAATGATATTTTGAAGGAGGAAACAAAGTACTTTAAGCATATGTTTTCGTTTCAGTTGCCTCCATCTTCTCTAACTGAAGCTAATTGTAGAGATTTTTTTCTATTGATAATGTAAAATTAACAGCCATACAGATAGACTAATGTGAAGGTGAAATTACAGAGGAGGAACTTCTGGATGCAATTAAAGACTTTATGTCCGGGAAAACTCCAGGGTTGGATGGCATAGCAGTCGAGGTATACCAAACCTTTTTTGATATACTAAGAGGACTGTTATTAGCATGTTTTAACCACTCCTATGTAAATGGTAGATTATCTGACACTCAAGAAGAAGGTCTGATCTCATTATTACTGAAACAGGATACAAGTGGAAAATATAAAGATCCAGTCCATTTAAAAAATTGGAGGCCCCTTACACTTCAGTGTTGTGATGCAAAAATTCTAGCAAAATGTACAGCGCATAGAATTAAAAAGGTATTGTCGGATATTATTCATTCTAATCAGACAGGTTTTTTACATGGAAGATACATTGGAGATAATATAAGGCAAGTATTGGAAAAATAGAACACTATGGAAAATCTGGGAAACCAGGCCTGCTATTCATAGCAGACTTCGAAAAGGCATTTGATAAAGTACGACTGGGGTTTATATATAAATGCCTGGAGCATTTCAATTTTGGAGAATCTCTATAATGGCTATTTCTCAGAAAGTTTTAAACTGTCAAGAGGAGTGAAACAAGGTTGTCCACTATCGGCATATCTATTTATTGTGCCCATCGAGATGTTGGCTATTAAAATCAGATCCAACAATAATATCAGGGGATTAGAAATCCAGGGCTTAAAAACAAAGGTGTCATTGTACGCTGATGATTCATGTTTTCTTTTAAATCCGCAACTAGAATCCCTCCACAGCCTCATAGAGGATCTAGATACATTTTCTAACCTCTCTGGATTACAACCAAATTATGACAAATGTACTATATTACGTTTTGGATCACAAAACATTTTTTACATTACCATGTAGTTTACCAATAAAATGGTCTGATGGTGATGTGGATATACTCGGAATACATATCCTAAAGGAAATAAATGATCTCACTTCAATACATTTTAATAGAAAGTTAGCAAAAATGGAAAAGATCTTGCTATCATGGAAAGGTAAATACCTGTCAATTTGTGGAAAAATCACCCTGATTAACTCTTTAGTATTATCCCAGTTTACCTATTTGCTTATGGTCTTGCCTACGCCTAGCGAACAGTTTTTAAATTATATGAGAAAACAATATTCCATTTATTTGGAACGGCAAGCCAGACAAAATTAAACGGGCCTATTTATATAATGAATATGAATTCGGAGGACAGAAATTATAAAATATTAAAGCATTAGACCTATCACTAAAAGCTTCAGTCATACAAAAGTTATACTTAAATCCGAACTGGTTCTCTAGCAAATTAGTAAGATTGTCTCACCCAATGTTCAAGAATGGCCTTTTTCCCTTTATTCAGATTACAACATCTCACTTTCAGTTATTTGAAAAGGAAATCATCTCCCAAATATCACTATTTCTAAAACAAGCCATAGAAAGTTGGTTGCAATTTCAATTTAATCCTCCAGCAACGACATAACAAATAATGCAACAAATGTTGTGGTTAAACTCAAATATACGAATTGACAAAAAAAACTTTTTTTTCTCCAAAATGTTTAAAAAAGGTATAATCTTCGTAAATGATATCATCGGTAGAACTGGTGGAGTTATGTCGCACATGCAGCTAACAAAAACATGTGGAAATGTCTGCTCTACCCAAAATTACAACCAAATAATTGCAGCCTTACCGCAAAAATGGAAGAGGAAAGTGGAAGGGGGAGAAAGTAAGGAACTTGTCTGTCGGCCTTGCATTAAAGAACATAATTGGTTAAGGAAAACTGTGATAAATAAAAAAGTATACCAGTTTCATTTAAGGACTAATATAGATTGCAAAATAGTTGGGAAGAGATTTTTGATGTACCGATCCCATGGCATAGTGTTTATGAACTGATACGCAAAACGACACCGGATTCAAAACATATAATCTTTCAATTTAAATTATTATATAAAATTCTTGCTACCAATAGAATGTTATTTATATGGGGGATACAATCTTCCCAGCTCTGCAGATTTTGCTGCAAAGAGACAGAATCATTAGATCATTTGTTTTGGTACTGTCCATTTGTAGCTTGTTTTTGGACACAGGTCCAGGAATGGCTAAAGGATTGCAATATTTACCTGGAGCTAACCTTGCAGATAGCATTACTGGGTGATCTGAAAAGTCATAGTCAATCGATCAATAATATAATAATACTTTTAGCAAAAATGTTTATTTTCAATTCACAATCTGTAGAAACAATGAGAATAGAAAGGTTCAGAATTTTTGTAAAACATCACAGTACAGTTGAAAAATATATGGCAAATAGAAATCCTATATGGATGGTGTTAAGAGATAGATGGGAGGTGTTGAATGGAGTTGAAGGATGGGACTAATAACAACTAACAACAAATAATAACAAGATAACTAATAATGTAAGCATACTGTGTCCATAATAAATAATAAGTATATAGGTTGTAGGTTGGGAGCTTTTGTGAAAGAGCACAGTTAGAAAGATATGCATATAGAAGCCAACCGGATGGACATCATGAAAATGATCAGAGAGGTTGAGAGTAGAAGAAGTTCAGGAGAAAAAACTAACAAAATATAATTATTGTAAAATTGACTGTGTCCATAAAATGTAGATAGTAAGTATAAGCTAGAAGTAGAGGTCTAAGCATTGT
Source organism: Coregonus clupeaformis (assembly GCF_020615455.1). Lineage (NCBI taxonomy): Eukaryota > Metazoa > Chordata > Actinopteri > Salmoniformes > Salmonidae > Coregonus > Coregonus clupeaformis. Next base: position 10,941,005 of record NC_059222.1, on the reverse strand, counting down.
TGTTCACTAGTTTACTCCAAGTAGGGAAAGGGTGGTGTGGTTGGAAAGTAATAAAGGGGAATATATTTTTTTAAAGGATATGTATGTGTATGTATGTATGTATGTATGTATGTTTGTGTGTATGTATGTATGTGTGTATGTATGTGTGTATATGTATATATATATATATATATATATATATATATATATATATATATATAGTGGGGAGAAAAAGTATTTGATACACTGCCGATTTTGCAGGTTTTCCTACTTACAAAGCATGTTGAGGTCTGTCATTTTTTATCATAGGTACACTTCAACTGTGAGAGACGGAATCTAAAACAAAAATCCTGAAAATCACATTGTATGATTTTTAAGTAACTAATTTGCATTTTATTGCATGACATAAGTATTTGATACATCAGAAAAGCAGAACTTAACATTTGGTACAGAAACCTTTGTTTGTAATTACAGAGATCATACGTTTCCTGTAGGTCTTGACCAGGTTTGCACACACTGCAGCAGGGATGTCACGATCGTCATAATGAGTGGACCAAGGCGCAGCGTGATATGAGTACATACTTTAATAGGTACTTTTCAAACAGCAACAAAAACAACAAAACGATACGTGAAGTCCTCGGTCATACACAAACCTACAAGATCCCACGAACCACAAGTGCACAAAAGGCTGCCTAAGTATGGTCCCCAATCAGAGACAACAAGCAACAGCTGATTCTCGTTGCCTCTGATTGAGAACCACCCCGGCCAACATAGAAACACATAACCTAGAACAGAACATAGAAAACGAAACATAGACACTACACAAAGAAACTAACGCCCTGGCTCAACATACAAGAGTCCCCAGAGCCAGGGCGTGACAGTACCCCCCCCCCCAAAGGCGCGGACTGTGACCGCGCCAGCATAAACTCAACAGGGGAGGGGCCGGGTGGGCATTCCACCTCGGAGGCGGATCCGGCTCCAGGCGTGACCACCACCCTCTAACAACCCCCCCGTAGCACCCCTGGTCTGGTCTGGCCCCGCTGGCTGGAGCTGGACTGGACATCGGTGGAGCGGATTGCTTAGGCTCCGGTGTGGAGCAGCTGACCGGACTGACGACGCGCACCACAGGCTTGGTGCGGGGAGCAGGAATGGGCCGGGCCGGGCTGGCAACGCGCACCATTGGCTTGGTGCGAGGGGCAGGAAAAGGCCGGGTCGGGCTGGCGACGCGCACCACAGGCTTGGTGCGGGGAGCAGGAACAGGCCGGGCTGGCGACGCGCACCACAGGCTTGGTGCGGGGAGCAGGAACAGGCCGGGCCGGGGTGGCGACGCGCACCATTGGCTTGGTGCGAGGGACAGGAACAGGCCGGGCCGGGCTGGCGACGCGCACCACAGGCTTGGTGCGGGGAGCAGGAACAGGCCGGGCCGGGCTGGCGACGCGCACCATTGGCTTGGTGCGAGGGGGCAGAACAGGCCGGACCGGACTGGCGACGCGCACCATTTGCTTGGTGCGAGGGGCAGGAACAGGCCGGGCCGGGCTGGCGACGCGCACCATTGGCTTGGTGCGAGGGGCAGGAAGAGGCCGGGCCGGGCTGGCGACGCGCACCATTGGCTTGGTGCGAGGGGCAGGAACAGGCCGGGCCGGGCTGGCGACGCGCACCACAGGCTTGGTGCGAGGGGCAGGAACAGACCGGGCTGGCGACGCGCACCACAGGCTTGGTGCGAGGGGCAGGAACAGGCCGGGCCGGGCTGGCGACGCGCATCACAGGCTTGGTGCGAGGGACAGGAACAGGCCGGACCGTACTGGGAACGCACACCACTGGCCTTGTGCGGGGATCAGGAATGGGCCGGACCGGGCTGGTGACGCGCACCATTGGCTTGGTGCGAGGGGCAGGAACAGGCCGGGCCGGGCTGGCGACGCGCACCACAGGCTTGGTGCGGGGAGCAGGAACAGGCCGGGCCGGGCTGGCGACGCGCACCATTGGCTTGGTGCGAGGGACAGGAAGAGGCCAGGCCGGGCTGGCGACGCGCACCATTGGCTTGGTGCGAGGGGCAGGAACAGGCCGGGCCGGGCTGGCGACGCGCACCACAGGCTTGGTGCGAGGGGCAGGAACAGGCCAAGCCGGGCTGGCGACGCGCATCACAGGCTTGGTGCGAGGGACAGGAACAGGCCGGACCGTACTGGGAACACACACCACTGGCCTTGTGCGGGGATCAGGAACGGGCCGGACCGGACTGGTAACACACCTCAGTACCTCTCGCCGTACCTCTACACTCTCCCTCCCTCTAACGACCAATGGCCCCCGTAACCTGGTGGCCTTCTCTCCTCGTCCACAAACTCGCCCTGTATCTGCCTCCAGCAGCCCCGTCGTCCATGCCGTGTGCCCCCCCAAAAAAATGTCTTGGGGGTGCCTCTCGTCTGTCCGACGACGACACTGTTGGCGCCGTACCTCCTCTCTCGCCAGAGCTTTAACTTTAGACCATGGCCCTTTACCCGCGAACATGTCCTCCCAGGACCACCATTGGCCCACCTGGGCCATCGCACCCGGCTGCTTGGTCCTGTTTTGGTGGGATCTTCTGTCACGATCGTCATAATGAGTGGACCAAGGCGCAGCGTGATATGAGTACATACTTTAATAGGTACTTTTCAAACAGCAACAAAAACAACAAAACGATACGTGAAGTCCTCGGTCATACACAAACCTACACGGAACAAGATCCCACGAACCACAAGTGCACAAAAGGCTGCCTAAGTATGGTTCCCAATCAGAGACAACAAGCAACAGCTGATTCTCATTGCCTCTGATTGAGAACCACCCCGGCCAACATAGAAACACATAACCTAGAACAGAACATAGAAAACGAAACATAGACACTACACAAAGAAACTAACACCCTGGCTCAACATACAAGAGTCCCCAGAGCCAGGGCGTGACAAGGGATTTTGGCCCACTCCTCCATCCTTCAGGTTTCGGAGCTGTCGCTGGGCAATACGGACTTTCAGCTCCCTCCAAAGATGTTCTATTGGGTTCAGGTCTGGAGACTGGCTAGGCCACTCCAGGATCTTGAGATGCTTCTTACGGAGCCACTCCTTAGTTGCCCTGGCTGTGTGTTTCGGGTCGTTGTCATGCTGGAAGACCCAGCCACGACCCATCTTTAATGCTCTTACTGAGGGAAGGAGGTTGTTGGCCAAGATCTCGCGATACATGGCCCCATCCATCCTCCCCTCACTACGGTGCAGTCGTCCTGTCCCCTTTGCAGAAAAGCATCCCCAAATAATGATGTTTCCACCTCCATGCTTCACGGTTGGGATGGTGTTCTTGGGGTTGTACTCATCCTTCTTCTTCCTCCAAACACGGCGAGTGGAGTTTAGACCAAAAAGCTCTTATTTTGTCTCATCAGACCACATGACCTTCTCCCATTCCTCCTCTGGATCATCCAGATTGTCATTGGCAAACTTCAGACGGGCCTGGACATGCGCTGGCTTGAGCAGGGGGACCTTGCGTGCGCTGCAGGATTCTAATCCATGATGGCGTAGTGTGTTACTAATGGTTTTCTTTGAGACTGTGGTCCCAGCTCTCTTCAGGTCATTGACCAGGTCCTGCCGTGTAGTTCTGGGCTGATCCCTCACCTTCCTCATGATCATTGATGCCCCACGAGGTGAGATCTTGCATGGAGCCCCAGACTGAGGGTGATTGACCGTCATCTTGAACTTCTTCCATTTTCTAATAATTGCGCCAACAGTTGTTGCCTTCTCACCAAGCTGCTTGCCTATTGTCCTGTAGCCCATCCCAGCCTTGTGCAGGTCTACAATTGTATCCCTGATGTCCTTACACAGCTCTCTGGTCTTGGACATTGTGGAGAGGTTGGAGTCTGTTTGATTGAGTGTGTGGACAGGTGTCTTTTATACAGGTAACGAGTTCAAACAGGTGCAGTTAATACAGGTAATGAGTGGAGAACAGGAGGGCTTTTTAAAGAAAAACTAACAGGTCTGTGAGAGCCGGAATTCTTACTGGTTGGTAGGCAATCAAATACTTATGTCATGCAATAAAATGCTAATTAATTACTTAAAAATCATACAATGTGATTTTCTGGATTTTTGTTTTAGATTCCGTCTCTCACAGTTGAAGTGTACCTATGATAAAAATTACAGACCTCTACATGCTTTGCTTCGACAGTGTATCAAATACTTGTTCTCCCCACTGTATATATATATATATATATATATATATATATATATATATATATATATATATATATAAACATGGGGATTGGAAGTGATGCAGACAATTACATTGATGGAAGTTACAATCTATCTGCAATATTAAGCTGATCTACCCCCTAAAAAAAAAAAAAAAAAAAAAAAAAAATTCAGACTGTTCAGACCATGTTGACATATTCAGGAGAAAGTATACCATTGACTACCAGATATGTTCTAATGTCACTGACACACACTGATACTGACACTGACACACACTGATACTGCCACTGCCACTGACACTGACACACACTGATACTGACACTGACACTGACACTGACACACACTGAAACAGACACTGACACTGACACTGACACACACTGATACTGATACTGACACTGACACACACTGATACTGACACTGATACTGACACTGATACTGACACGGACACTGACACTGACACACACTGATACTGACACACACTGACACACACTGATACTGACACTGACACACACTGACACACACTAATTATTTATGCATAGTCACTTTAACTCTACCCACATGTACATATTACTTCAACTACCTCAATTAGCCAGTGCCCCCGCACATTGACTCTGCACCGGTACCCCCCTGTATATATAGCCTCCCTATTGTTATTTTATTTTACTTCTGCTCTTTTTTTCTCAACACTTTTTTGGAATAATGGCGCCGGAGAAGATGGCTGCCGTTTTACAGCCCTCTAACCAATTGTACTATTATGTGTGTTTTTCCGCGTTATATTTGTAATTTATTTTGTACATAATGTTTCTGCCATCGTCTCTTATAACCAAAAAGAGCTTCTGGATATCAGGACAGCGATTACTCACCTCGTATTGGACAAATATTTTTTCTTCAACGAGGTGGCCGCGAAGGATATCCTACAGACACCCGACAAGGCCCAAATCCCCGTCATTCGCATGAGGAAGAGACGGAGATATCGTGGACGTAGGTCGGGGTGCCTTGTAAGGATCCGACGGCGAGCGAGTAAACTGCCTCTCCCATCAATCCTATTAGCCAATCTTCAATCATTTGAGAATAAATTGGATGATTTAAGATTAAGGTTATCCTACCAACGGGACATTAAAAACTGTAATATCTTGTGTTTCACCGAGTCGTGGCTGAACGACGACATGGATAGCATACAGCTAGCGGGCTATACGCTACATCGGCAGGATAGAACGACTGACTCCGGTAAGACAAGGGGTGGCGGTCTGTGTATATTTGTAAACAACAGCTGGTGCACAAAATCAAATACTAAGGAAGTCTCTAGGTTTTGCTCGCCTGAGGTAGAGTATCTTATGATAAGCTGTAGACCACACTATTTACCAAGATAGTTTTCATCTATATTTTTCATAGCTGTCTATTTACCACCACAAACCAATGCTGGCATTAAGATTGCACTGAATGAGCTGTATAAGACCATAAGTCAACAGGAAAACGCTCATCCAGAAGCAGCGCTCCTAGTGGCCGGGGACTTTAATGCAGGGAAACTTAAATCCGTTCTACCTAATTTCTACCAGCATGTTAAATGTGCAACCAGAGGAAAAAAAACTCTAGACCACCTTTACTCCACACACAGAGACGCATACAAAGCTCTCCCTCGCCCTCCATTTGGCAAATCTGACCATAACTCTATCCTCCTGATTCCTGCTTATAAGCAAAAACTAAAGCAGGAAGCACCAGTGATTCGGTTAATAAAGAAGTGGTCAGATGACGCAGATGCTAAGCTACAGGACTGTTTTGCTAGCACAGACTGGAACATGTTCCGGGATTCTTCAGATAGCATTGAGGAGTACACCACATCAGTCACTGGCTTCATCAATAAGTGCATCGATGATGTCGTCCCCCACAGTGACCGTGACGTACATACCCCAACCAGAAGCCATGGATTACAGGAAACATCCGCACTGAGCTAAAGGGTAGAGCTGCCGCTTTCAAGGAGCGGGACTCTAACCCGGACGCTTATAAGAAATCCCGCTATGCCCTCCGATGAACCATCAAACAGGCAAAGAGTCAATACAGGACTAAGATTGAATCATACTACACCGGCTCTGACGCTCGTCGGATGGGGCAGGGCTTGAAAACTATTACAGACTACAAAGGGAAGCACAGCCGCGAGCTGCCCAGTGACACAAGACTACCAGACGAGCTAAACCACTTCTATGCTCGCTTCGAGGCAAGCAACACTGAAGCATGCATGAGAGCACCAGCTGTTCCGGATGACTATGTGATCACGCTCTCCGTAGCCGATGTGAGTAAGACTTTTAAGCAGGTCAACATTCACAAGGCCGCAGGGCCAGACGGATTACCAGGACGTGTACTCCGAGCATGTGCTGACCAACTGGCAAGTGTCTTCACTGACATTTTCAACATGTCCCTGACTGAGTCTGTAATACCAACATGTTTCAAGCAGACCACCATAGTCCCCGTGCCCAAGGACTCTAAGATAACCTGCCTAAATGACTACAGACCCGTAGCACTGACGTCTGTAGCCATGAAGTGCTTTGAAAGGCTGGTCATGGCTCACATCAACACCATTATCCCAGAAACCCTAGACCCACTCCAATTTGCATACCGCCCCAACAGATCCACAGATGATGCAATCTCTATTGCACTCCACACTGCCCTTTCCCACCTGGACAAGAGGAACACCTACGTGAGAATGCTATTCATTGACTACAGCTCAGAATTCAACACCATAGTGCCCTCAAAGCTCATCACTAAGCTAAGGATCCTGGGACTAAACACCTCCCTCTGCAACTGGATCCTGGACTTCCTGACGGGCCGCCCCAGGTGGTAAGGGTAGGTAACAACACATCTGCCACACTGATCCTCAACACGGGGGCCCCTCAGGGTGTGTGCTCAGTCCCCCTCTTGTACTCCCTGTTCACCCATGACTGCATGGCCAGGCACGACTCCAACACCATCATTAAGTTTGCCGACGACACAACAGTGGTAGGCCTGATCACCGACAACGATGAGACAGCCTATAGAGAGGAGGTCAGAGACCTGGCCGTGTGGTGCCAGGATAACAATCTCTCTCCCTCAACGTGACCAAGACAAAGGAGATGATTGTGGACTACAGGAAAAAAAGAGGACTGAGCACGCCCCCATTCTCATCGACGGGGCTGTAGTGGAACAGGTTGAGAGCTTCAAGTTCCTTAGTGTCCACATCACCAACAAACTATCATGGTCCAAACACACCAAGACAGTCGTGAAGAGGGCACGACAAAGACTATTCCCCCTCAGGAGACTGAAAAGATTTGGCATGGGTCCTCAGATCCTCAAAAAATTCTACAGCTGCACCATCGAGAGCATCCTGACTGGTTGCATCACCGCCTGGTATGGCAACTGCTTGGCCTCCGACCGCAAGGCACTACAGAGGGTAGTGCGTACGGCCCAGTACATCACTGGGGCCAAGCTTCCTGCCATCCAGGACCTCTATACCAGAAGGTGTCAGAGGAAGGCCCTCAAAATTGTCAAAGACTCCAGCCACCCTAGTCATAGACTGTACTCTCTGCTACCGCACGGCAAGCGGTACTGGAGTGCCAAGTCTAGGTCCAAAATACTTCTCAATAGCTTCTACCCCCAAGCCATAAGGCTCCTGAACAGCTAATCATGGCTACCCAGACTATTTGCACTGCCCCCCCACCCACCCCATCTTTTTACGCTGCTGCTACTCTGTTAATTATTTATGCATAGTCACTTTAACTCTACCCACATGTACATATTACTTCAACTACCTCAACTAGCCGCTGCCCCCGCACATTGACTCTGCACTGGTACCCCCCTGTATATATAGCCTCCCTACTGTTATTTTATTTTACTTCTGCTTTTTTTTTCTCAACACTTTTTTGTTGTTTTATTCTACTTTTTTTATTAAAAATAAATGCACTGTAATGTCTGCACCTGTTGTATTCGGCCCATGTGGCCAATACCATTTGATTTGATTTGATTTGATTTGATTTGATTTGATTTGATTTGATACTGACACTGACACTGACACACACTGATACTGACACTGACAATGACACACACTGATACTGATACTAACACAAACTGATACTGACACACACTTACAAACACTGATACTGACACTGACACTGACACTGATACACACTGATACTGACACTGACACACACTGATACTGATACTGTCACAAACACACTGATACTGACACTGACACACACTGATACTGACACTGACACACACTGACACACTGATACTGATACTGACACTGACACTGACACTGACACACACTGACACTGACCATTCACACACTGATACTGACACGGACATTGACACACTTATACTGACACTGACACAAACTGATACTGATACTGACACTGATACTGACACACACTGATACTGACACTGACACACACTTACACACACTGATACTGACACTGACACTGACACACAGTGGTACTTATACTGACACAAACTGATACTGAGACTGACACGCACTGATACAGACACTGACACTGACACACACTGATACTGACACTGACACACACTGATACTGACACACACTGATATTGACACTGATACTGACACTGACACACACTGATACTGACACACACTGATATTGACACTGACACTGACACACTGATACTGACACTGACACACAATGATACTGACAATGCCAGTGTCACACACTGATACTGACACTGACACACACTGACACACACCGAAACGGACACTGACACTGACATACACCGATACTTACACTGATACTGACACTGACACTGACACACACTGATACTGACACTGATACTGACACACTCTGACACACACCGACACTGACACTGATACTAACACTGGCACACACTGATGTTGACACTGACACACACTGACACTGACACAAACTGACACTGACACTTACACACACTGATACTGACACACACTGATACTGAAACTGACACATACTGACACTGACACACACTGACACTGACACACACTGATACTGACACTGACACTGAACCACACTGATACTGACACTGACACACACTGATATTGACACTGATACTGACACACACTGACACACACTGATACTGACACTGAGACTAACACTTACACACACAGATAATGTACTGACACTGACACACTGATACTGACACTGACACTGACACACACTGACAGCTGACACGCACTGACACGATACTGACACTGACACACTGATATGATACGACACTGACACACACTGATACTGACACTGACACACGACACTGACACGCACTGACACTGATACTGACACTGACACACACTGATATTGATACTGACACTGACACACTGATACTGACACTGACACCTACGCTCACTGATACTGACACTGACACACACTGACACTGACACACACTGACACACACTGGTACTGACACTAACACTGACATTAATATCAAACAATAACAGCACTACAGACACAGCCTGACACAAAGGAGATAGGAGCGCTCTCTATCTCCCCCCCTCTTTCTCTCTCTCGCTCATTCTCTCTGTCCTCGCTCTCTCTCTCTCTCTCTCTCTCTCTCTCTATATATATATATATATATATATATATATAGAGAGAGAGAGAGAGAGAGAGAGAGAGAGAGAGAGAGAGAGAGAGAGAGAGAGAGACAGAGAGAATGAGCGAGAGAGAGAAAGAGGGGGGGAGATAGAGAGCGCTCCTAGCTCCTTTGTGTCAGGCTGTGTCTGTAGTGCTGTTATTGTTTGATATTAATGTCAGTGTTAGTGTCAGTACCAGTGTGTGTCAGTGTGTGTCAGTGTCAGTGTGTGTCAGTGTCAGTATCAGTGAGCGTAGGTGTCAGTGTCAGTATCAGTGTGTCAGTGTCAGTATCAATATCAGTGTGTGTCAGTGTCAGTATCAGTGTCAGTGCGTGTCAGTGTCAGTGTGTGTCAGTGTCAGTATCAGTGTGTGTCAGTGTCAGTATCAATATCAGTGTGTGTCAGTGTCAGTATCAGTGTCAGTGCGTGTCAGTGTCAGTGTGTGTCAGTGTCAGTGTCAGTATCAGTGTGTGTCAGTGTCAGTATCATTATCTGTGTGTGTAAGTGTTAGTCTCAGTGTCAGTATCGGTGTGTGTCAGTGTGTGTCAGTATCAGTGTCAATATCAGTGTGTGTCAGTGTCAGTATCAGTGTGGTTCAGTGTCAGTGTCAGTATCAGTGTGTGTCAGTGTCAGTGTCAGTGTGTGTCAGTGTATATATATATATATCACTGTCTCTCTCTCTGTCTCTCTCTCGCTCTGTCGTTAGCCACTTACAACCAGAACCTTATTTCTGGTTGTTAATGAGGCGAGAGAGGAGGCAGGTGTTTGGGGGCATGTGCACGCCCTTCCAGGCACTGGCCATGCAGGTGAGTCAAAGTCAAAGGTCACAAACTAGTGGTCCCTCTGAGCTACAGTTGATTAATGTATTGTATTACATTGTATTGTTACTGGGTTTATACACATTTGGTTGCTAAGGGACTTGACATTTACATCTGGGATACTTACACCAGTATTATAATAGCTATTACCAGTAATATAACTGAAAAAAACAATGATCATTGCAGAAGGAATTTTACAGCATAACTCCACATCCTTTAGGCAAAGAGAGTGTGGCTGCAATATTCCATGATCGGAAGGACTGGAGTAGAAGAGGGAGCGAAGGAGGAGGAGGAACATTGCTGTTCTATTTCGGATAGTTTTTGGGGGAGAAAATGTATTTGTCTGCACTGTTACATAGTGACGGCGTTTGGATGCAGTTTCTTCTCTCTCACCATCTTTCTTTCTTTATTTCCCCTTCTCTCTCTCTTCCTCTATTTGTCTCTCCCTCTATTTCCCTGTCTCTGTCTTCCTGTGTTTGTTGTGTGTCTTTTGCCATGCTCTGCCTGAAGTGAGGGATTTTGGCCTGCCGACTCAGTGATGGTCAGTGAGGGAGGAATGAAAATAGCAAGATAAAGAAAGAGAGGTTTGAAAAGAGTCTCAGGCCTTGAGGGAATTATTCCAACAAAGAATGTCAGAAATGTTTTGTTCTTGGAACGTTAGTCCTAAGGCTGCATGACAAATGTATTCTCAACCTAAACTTTGAACCTCACACTCTTCCTTTGACCTCCTCCCATTCCCTCTCATCCTCACATCACTCTTCACCTCCTTTACCCTCCTACCCTCTTTTTCTCCCTCTTCTCCTCTTCCCTCTAATCCTTCTCTCCCAGGACTGTCAGGAGGTGTTCTTACCGGAGGATTTACCTATGAGCCTGTGGATGCAGCGTCAGGCTCTGAGGTGTATGAGTGAAGTGGGGCTTAGCTCCCTACAGCTGTCAATCAACAGCTCAGAGCAAGAACAGGAAGCCAACTGACCAGCCTCCTCTTCCTCCTCCTCATCCTCTTCCTCTTCTATCAGATCAGACATTGGGATGTCTGTCTGTGATTCTCCCTGCTGTCTCTGGCCCTGGGTAGAATGCAGTACCTCAGGAATGCACTTATGCACCTAGGAATGTCCTGCGTTTTGTGCGCTGTAGGACGCCGTATGCATGCCAACAATGGGACTACAAATAAGCTAGGCTAGCTTCATGGTTTAAAAAAATATGGTGGAAAATGAAGTAAGCTCTTTCATATCTTTCAGTTATAATTGAGTTTCAACTATTTTGTCTTTTACCAATGGACTTTTTTCACGCCTGAACTAACCCCTTAGTTTGAAAACAAACACAATGCCGAAATAGCTAAAATGCGTGTTTTTATACATACCCTGATTCTACTCTGCTGTTATCCCAGGGAGTGTGTGTGAGTAAATGCGTCTGGTGCTACTGTATCAGTGACGTGCGGTAAGGTCGATGACTGGGTAAGCACTGGCGTTTATCAAAGGCAGTTTTACTCACAAATAAACCTTGATGAAGCTTGACGTTCACCATAAAACAGATAGCGCCAACAACCAGAGTGGTTTTGGCTATTAACTGAAATTGACAATTTTTTAAAAATACATGTAAATACCAATGTAGCAAATATACACAAGCAATGACCTCCGATGGAGGCATATTTCAATTTCATCCGACAAAATGACACACTGCTGAACAGCTCAGCCATACACCGATGTAGCTTACACAGTTACAACTGATAGGAAGCACTAAAATACCAATATATGGACACATTTTATCCGAATAATGCAAAGCCTTTCACAATGGATTTACAATTCTTCCAATGATCATGGCTATCCCATGCCACTAGTGTGAAGTGAAGTGGCTGGCTAGCTAATTAGATGCATGGCTTTCTGATCACAGACATCATAAATATAACATAATGTCCAGGATACATATAGTTATAGCTAGTTACAACTAAATAGCTAAGCGAAATTTTATATTTAAATGAAACAAACCAATGCGTGGCGTAGTCAGCTAGCTAGCTGCTAACGTCGTCTGAAAACAACAATCAAAACAAGTATTTCATAGTAGCTATAACACTCGCATACATATTTACAACTAAATAGCAAACGCGACATATCACTTAAATATCTAGCAAGATATATAAGCTATGTCTTACCTTTTCAGCAGGTCGGTTTTGAATCCCTAAGCTTAGCTAGCTAGCAAGCTCTCTCCACTTTGTGAATGCAAATACGAGGTTCACACTCGACACTGACACAAAAAGTAATTCCCATTCCTTACATCCACAAAGCAAAAGTAAATGTCCAAGATGTGTAAAAGTCTGGGTAAAAAGTATTAACTGGTAATGACATTTCAGACAAGTGGACAGTCTACTGTAACGATCCCGGCTGTCTGAGTCGGGTCCTGGTCGTAATCTCCAGTTTCCCGAGGGTTCGGGAACGCTCCGGGGAGCGCTCTGGTTTCCGCACCTGCTTCCCATTAGCAATCGGCACACCTGGGCCTAATCAGCACCTTCTTAGGCTCTGGCCCAACATCCAGTTCCTGCCGGATCGTTAGCCATGAACAGTAGGTGTATCTGTGTATCAGTTTTGAGTTCTAGCGTGAGTTTTTGTTGTTTTGTACTTTGTCGAGTTTTTGTGTCCTTACCTCCGTTTTTGTTCCACCTGCAGTCACACGTCCGGAACCTTCACCCCACCTCTGCCTGATGGTCGGCGGCTGCCGAGCCATCACTGGACCAAGTACTGCACCCCCAACTACTCACCCACGCCGCCCGCTCTGTCCCTGGATTATTCTGCACCTTTTTGTTATCTGAATAAACCCTCACTTTCGTTCAACTCTCCTTGTCCTGGTCTGCTTCTGGGTTCTGGCTGAGGGAACTGTGACAGAACGATCCGGCCAATTATGAACCCAGCGGACCTGGACTCAGTTCGCCATGCCATTGCCCAGCAGGAGAAGATGTTGGGCCATCATAGCACGGTACTACAGGAGATCGCGTTGTCAGTTCGGAACCTTTCTACCGGCCTGATGGAGGTCCAGAACCAACGCCAGTGTCCGGTGGAGGACCCACTACCGGTTTCACCCATCTCGCCTGCCGCTTCTGAAGTTGTGTCCATCCGTGAGCCCAAGGTTCCGACGCCGGATAAATATGAGGGGGAGCTGGGAGGATGCCGTTCCTTCCTTATGCAGTGTGGATTAGTGTTCGATCTACAGCCCTACTCTTATGCCACAGACAAGGCTAGGATAGCCTTTGTGATTGAGTTGCTGCGTGGTCGAGCGCTGGAGTGGGCTTCAGCCGTTTGGGAACGACAGGATCCCTGCATGGCTTCATACCAGGGGTTCACGGCCGAGATGAGGAAGCTCTTCGACCATTCCGTCCGAGGGAGGGACGCAGCTAGGCGCCTGTTTTCTCTTCACCAAGGAACTCGCATGCGTGGCGATTTCGTGATCGAGTTCAAGACGTTGGCTGTGGAGAGTGGGTGGAACGAGGAGTCTTTGCAAGCGGCTTTTTACCAGGGTCTGTCGGAGCAGCTCAAGGATGAGTTGATCTCCTATCCGAGCCTAGTGACCTGGACAGCTTGGTAGCCTTGTCTATTCGGGTGGATAATCGAGTCCGAGAGCCGAAGGAGGGAGAAGCAATGGGGTCCTTCCAATCGATCAGCTTCTCAGTTCCCAGTCGGGTCGGGTGGTGGACCAGAACACGTCGATCATTTTCCACCACGAAGGATTAGTGGAGAGGACCTCTCTCCCGATTCTGAACCCATGCAAGTGGGGCGGCACGGGTTAACCAAGGAGGAGCGTCAACAGAGACGTAGGACCAACTGCTGCCTCTACTGTGGTCGCTCGGGACATTACATCTCCACTTGCTCCCTGCGGTCGTCAAACTGCCCGGCTCGCTAAAGTTGGGAGGACTTTTAGCGAGCCAGTTTCAACCTCTCAGTACCTCTGTCAGACCCCGCTTCCCGGCTACCCTTGTGAACAGGAATCAGAGCTTAGCGCTTAACGCTTTTATCGATTCAGGTGCCGATGGAAGCTTTCTTGATGCCGAGGTTGGTGGAACAGCTGGGGCTTTCCAAGGAGCAATTGCCGGAAGCCATTGAAGCGACCACTCTGAACGGCAGTAGTCTGGCACGTATCACGATGAGGACTGAACCGGTTAAGATGCGGTTGTCAGGGAATCATTCTGAGATGATTTCATTTTTCATTCTGCCGTCTTCCCATGTTCCTCTGGTCCTTGGATACCCCTGGCTGAAGGAACACAATCCCACGTTCGATTGGGTGACGGGCAAGGTAACGAGTTGGAGCCTGGATTGTCATGCTAACTGTCTCAAGACTGCCTGCCCCCATTCGGTTCCCAGTCAGGTGATTGAGGCTAAACCTCCAGATTTGTCCCTGGTTCCCGAGACATATCACGATTTGGGGGAAGTTTTCAGTAAGCAGAAGGCTCTGTCACTCCCTCCCCACCGACCATATGATTGTGCCATCAACCTGGTCCCTGGAGCTGTCTACCCCAAGGGAAGGTTATACAGTATCTCCCGACCTGAACGTGAGGCGTTGGAGACCTACATCAAGGAGTCCCTAGCTGCTGGTCTCGTTCGTCCCTCGTCATCACCCCTGGGGGCAGGATTCTTCTTTGTGGGTAAGAAGGATGGTTCTCTTCGACCATGTATTGACTATCGGGGGTTGAATGACATCACGGTCAAGAACAAGTATCCCCTGCCCTTGATGAGTTCTGCCTTCGACTCCTTACAGGGTGCTACGGTGTTCACCAAGTTAGACCTACGCAATGCGTATCACCTGGTCCGGATCAGAGAAGGGGACGAGTGGTTGACGGGTTTCAATACACCGATGGGGCACTTCGAGTATCAGGTGATGCCGTTTGGACTGACCAATGCTCCAGCGGTATTCCAGAGTATGGTGAACGACGTCCTGAGAGATATGATCGGTCTCTTCGTGTTTGTTTACCTGGATGACATTCTGATCTTCTCGAAGGAACCTTCCGACCACGTCCAGCATGTCCGGCAGGTTCTGCAGCGATTCATTGGAGAATCGCCTGTTCGTGAAGGCCGAGAAGTGCGAGTTTCACGCCCACACGACATCCTTTCTCGGGTACATCATCTCCAGGGGTGAGATTAGGATGGACCAGGAGAAGGTTAGAGCGGTTCTGGAATGGGCCCAGCCCGGTACGAGATTGCAGCTCCAGAGATTTTTGGGGGTTTGCGAATTTCTACCGCAGATTCATCCGGGATTACAGCCGTGTGGCCGCTCCATTAACTGCCTTGACTTCCAGCATCAGGACCTTCAAGTGGAATCCGGAGGCGGATCGAAGCGTTTCTGGATTTGAAGAGGCGATTCACCAACGCACCGATTCTCTCTCAACCGGACACGGCCCGTCAGTTCGTCGTTGAAGTGGACGCGTCTGATGTGGGAGTTGGCGCCATCCTGTCGCAGCGATGCTCCACGGACAGTAAACTCCATCCCTCGCCTACTACTCTCGTCGCCTTTCGCCTGCGGAGAGGAATTACGATGTGGGTAACCGGGAGCTTCTCGCGGTGAAACTTGCCTTGGAGGAGTGGCGCCACTGGTTGGAGGGGGCGGAGCAACCGTTTATTGTCTGGACTGACCACAAGAATCTTGCTTACGTGCAATCGGCTAAACGTCTCAACTCCCCGTCAGGCCAGGTGGGCGTTGTTTTTCGGACGATTCAAGTTTGTCCTGACGTTCCGACCTGGATCTAAGAACGGCAAGGCGGACGCCTTGTCCCGGATGTTCTCCAAGACGGAGGAGAGTGGGTCCAAGACCGAGACAATTCTCCCCGGAACTGCGTCGTGGGAGCAGTTATGTGGAAGATTGAGGAGGAGGTGCTGGCGGCCCTTCGGACTCAGCCCGGACCCGGTAACGGTCCACCCGGTCGGTTGTTTGTGCCTGAGTCGGTTCGCCCTGCTGTTCTCAAATGGTCCCACGCCAGTAAGATGGCTTGTCGCCCTGGCGTGGCTCGGACAATGGCGTTTCTTCGCAGACGTTTTTGGTGGCCTGCCATGGCCGAGGATACTCGGGGTTTTGTTGCTGCCTGTCCAGTGTGTGCGCAGAATAAGAGTACCAATCGGCCCAGCTCTGGACTACTTCACCCCCTTCCTATTCCCCGGCGTCCATGGTCGCATCTGGCCCTGGACTTCGTCACGGGGTTGCCCGCTTCTGAGGGGAACACGGTCGTTCTGACTATCGTGGACAGGTTCAGCAAGTTCGCCCACTTTGTGCCTATTGCCAAGCTTCCCTCTGCCTCGGAGACGTCCGAGATCCTGGTTAGGAGGTTTTCAGGGTCCACGGTTTGCCCAGTGATATCGTTTCCGACCGTGGCCCTCAGTTTACCTCTGCTGTCTGGAAGTCCTTCTGTTCGGCCATTGGAGCTACAGTCAGTCTCACATCTGGTTTTCATCCCCAATCCAATGGTCAGGCGGAGAGAGCCAACCAGAAGATGGAATCCACGCTACGCTGTCTGGTCTCTTCCAACCCCACCTCCTGGGCCTCTCAGTTGCCTTGGGTTGAGTATGCCCACAATACTCTCCCTACATCTGCCACTGGGATGTCTCCCTTCCAGTGCCTGTATGGCTACCAACCTCCCCTGTTCCCTTCTCAGGAGAAGGAGCTCTCAGTGCCTTCTGTTCAGGCCCATATTCGGCGTTGCCACCGGACCTGGCATCGGGCCAGAAAGGCACTCCTTAGAGGTTCGGACCGGTATCAGCTCCAGGCGAATCGTCGCCGGATCCCCGCTCCCACCTATACCATCGGAGATAGGGTTTGGCTGGCCACACGGGATCTTCCGTTACGGACTGAGTCTAGGAAGTTGTTACCGAAGTTTATTGGTCCGTTTGTGGTGGAGAAGGTGATCAATCCAGTGGCAGTGCGACTCAAACTACCGAGGACGCTCAGAGTCCATCCCACCTTTCATGTCTCCTGCCTCAAGCCTGTCTTCCTCAGTCCTCTGTTGCCTCCTCCGCCTCCTCCTCCTCCTCCTCGGATGATCGGAGGTGGTCCTGCCTACACGGTGCGTCGCATTATGGATTCCAGACGGCGGGGCCGGGGTTTCCAGTATCTCGTGGACTGGGAGGGGTATGGTCCTGAAGAGAGGAGTTGGATTCCGCGGCGACAGGTCCTAGATGCGGATCTCATCAGGGACTTTTACCGCCTCCATCCTGGCGCTCCGGGGAGTCCGCCCGGTGGCGTTCGTCGGAGGGGGGGTACTGTAACGATCCCGGCTGTCTGAGTCGGGTCCTGGTCGTAATCTCCAGTTTCCCGAGGGTTCGGGAACGCTCCGGGGAGCGCTCTGGTTTCCGCACCTGCTTCCCATTAGCAATCGGCACACCTGGGCCTAATCAGCACCTTCTTAGGCTCTGGCCCAACATCCAGTTCCTGCCGGATCGTTAGCCATGAACAGTAGGTGTATCTGTGTATCAGTTTTGAGTTCTAGCGTGAGTTTTTGTTGTTTTGTACTTTGTCGAGTTTTTGTGTCCTTACCTCCGTTTTTGTTCCACCTGCAGTCACACGTCCGGAACCTTCACCCCACCTCTGCCTGATGGTCGGCGGCTGCCGAGCCATCACTGGACCAAGTACTGCACCCCCAACTACTCACCCACGCCGCCCGCTCTGTCCCTGGATTATTCTGCACCTTTTTGTTATCTGAATAAACCCTCACTTTCGTTCAACTCTCCTTGTCCTGGTCTGCTTCTGGGTTCTGGCTGAGGGAACTGTGACACTACTACTCACTCTGTTCGCCTGAAAGGCATGAATACCCTGATGCCTTTCCTGAGGTTTTGATGCAGTTTTAGCAAATTGTGTGATTAGTTTTTATTAAAACCACCAGAATCATTAAGAAAAAAATTGAAATAACCAAAAAGATTTAATAAAACAATTGCTTTGGCTTTTCATAACAGTTTTTTCTATTAGATTTTCACAGGGTAAGCACTGTCTACCCTTAGTGCACGTCATGGGGTGCTATGCTATGGCAGGGCTGGCGTTCTCACAGGGTAATGCGATACCACTTTGACTAAACTACTGCAAGGAACTCTAGAGCATCCAAGGTCAGTCGCTGTGTCTTTTTTCTCCACTCTTGTCTTTTTATCTGTCCCATTTCTCTGTCTCTCTCTTCCCCCACTCTCTATCTCTTTATCGCTCTCTCCCTCTATCCCTCTATCTCTCTCTCTTTCTCTCTCTTCCTCCCCCTCTTCCTCCCCCCTCCCATATTTTTCCCATCTCTCTGTCTAACCTGTTTGGCACTATCATCTCCCACAACATGTTCTGGTTCTCATGACATCATCGTAAAGACCAAAGAACAGGAATCAGGGTGAGATGTGATGACATGTGTACATAAAATACACCACCCACTATGCACAGACGTCAATTCAATGTCTATTCCACGTTGGTTCATTGAAATGACGTGGAAACACCGTTGACTCAACTAGTGTGTGCCCAGTGGGCAGGCTTCACTGTGTATGAAGGAAAGGGTAGAGACTAAACCTTTATCAACACAATTAGATTTTTTACATTATTATCCATCCCATCCTTATCACTGCACATTTGAATTATATAAATAAAACCAATGACGTACAACCTGGGGTAATTTTATTGTGCTGTTTCTGGAGAGAGAGGGAAAACAACGTTGTTAGTAGGAGCAGGGCAGTGTTTGTGTCGGGATAAAACAGAAACGGACAGGGTTAGCTCAAAGCAAGTTAACAACTCACGGTTCATACTAACTGTCACGACTTCCTCCGAAGCTGCCTCCTCTCCTTGTTCGGGCAGGTTTCGGCGTTCGTCATCACCTGCCTTCTAACCACTGCCGATCCTCATTTCATCATTCCATTTGTTTTGTCTTGTTTTTTACACACACCTGGTTCATATCCCCTCATCAGTCCCTGTATAAGTATTCGCTCTGCCCCCCCATGTCTTTGTGTGTGATTGTTTTCATGTGGAGGTGTTGATAGCTCGGTGGAGCTTTATGTATTGTATCGCCGGAATATTCACCCGTGTGTTTTGTTTTCCTCCAGTGCGCTGTGTTACCGCACTGTAGTTGTTTTACGCATTGTTGCGAACCGCTGTATTGGCTGAATAAACCATTTATTCTGTGATTTACACCTCCTGCGCATGACTCAGTCTAAATCACCAGCTACACTAACACAGACATTATATGATGATAATCTGGAGGAATTATGAATTGAACCCATGTTATATTTCAAAAAATGATTTCTCTCTATCAGTGTCAGGCTACGAAGGTTTATTTTAGGGGGACGTTTAGAATGGGACGACTTTGTCTTCGCTAAATAAACTGTGACAATGGCCTTTTAAGAAGCCACATGCGAACAACAGTTTAATTAAATGGAAAGCTCAGTCAGTTGTGAAAAAGCGTGGTCGTCGCCTGTCTAAATAAAATGCTTATTTTTACATCAAGCATTTAGGTTTGTTAGAACAACAATAGCTGCTCATATTTTCATAGTTGTGGTATTCCTAGCCCTTCTAGGGAGTGTTCACTTCACCCCCTTTGAGTGTCTTCACACAGAAGCACTTTAACAGCTAAAAAGTCAGGTTATGGACGCCTTTCGCTAATTTCCAACATCAATCAAGGAGAGTCTGGGTCCATTTTCTCATTTTCAGAGAGAGAGTGAAAACCCCCAGAGAATGAGTTAGAAAAATTGTAGTGTAGCTTTGCCAGAGTTCCACACACCCAAACTCACGACAGATGTTTCTAAAATACCACAGTAACAACAACACAGATGGAGTCTGGGAAATACCCTCTGAGTTTCTTGCTGCTCAGGGAATTAGAATAACAAATGTAGTCTACTGTGACTTTTAGTAGTGCCATTGAATAACCTATTCCCCTACTGAAACAGTAGAAGCATAAAAAAATAGTGTATGAGTGTACACTGTCTTACTCTGTGTGTGTGTAGACGTATTCTAGCGCTCTTTACCATGCTCTCGCTCCCTCTCTCTCTCCGTCTCCCTCTCTCCCTCTTGCAAGTATGACAGAGTAAGGGAGGAGTGTGTGTGTGTGTGTGTGTGTGTGTGTCTGCATGGGAAGTGGAACGGGAAAGAAAGTGCTGTTGGAACAGTGCCTAGGAGCTGAACATAGTGAAGCGGAGACGAAAGGAGGGAGGTGTGTAGAGGAGATGAAGAAAGAGGGAGGGAGCAGTCTAGAACAGAGGAGTAAAGGAGAGGAAGACCGAGTGGAGCAGAGGGGAGAGGAAGAGGGGGAGTAAAGAGGAGATGAGAGCGTCAGTCTGATTGAGGAACAGGTGAGAGGAGTTGAGATTACAGGAGATGGGTGGAGCATAAAAAAGGTGCAAAGTGGTGGAAAGGGGGAGGAGTGGAGAGAGATGAGAGAGAGGTGGAGAGGAGAGAGAATGGAGGAGAAAAGAGGAGAGAGGGTGTTGAGAGTGTTGCGTTCACACCTGACTCACCCAACGGAAGAGAGGAGAGCAGGAGACAGATGACCAGAGATAAGGCAATCACACTGAGACGGTTGACTTAACACACCCACCAACGCACACACCACACACACACACCACACACACCACACACACACACACCACACACACCACACATACACATAAAGAGACCAACTCAGATACATGCACAAACACTTGTAAATCTGTTCAGGCACATGGTACAAGCAAACACACAAACACAGGTACAAGCAAACACACACACAAACACAGACCTTCACTTTTCTCAGAGAACACTGTTCGCCAGCTCCAGATGAAGAGGAATGCTTTCAGGAGGACGAGAGGTGACCAGGATACACACACTGGACTTAGACCTGCAACCTCTCACTAACAGGCGTGTAAACAAACCCACACACACCGTCAGAGCAAGACCAGGAGGACAGAAGCTGGACTGCACTCTACATACTGCTGTGACAAGAGATGGACACACGCTCTCTTCACACAGCCAAGGACTTCTGTTTGGAGCCACATAACAACCTGTCACTTGGAGCAACACACTGTCTCTCATCTGATCTGAGCCAGAACGGAACCCAGCACCTGGAACCTGGAACATTGACTGTCCAGCACATGCTTTGGGCTTTGACCACCTTCATCCAGGAGGATTACACACGGACATAGACCCAGATCTAACCTCTGACCTCTTACCTGTAACCTGTGGCTGGCGGTGTGACTACTGTGGAGCAGCACCTAGTCTCTTTCTCTGTTCTCTCTGGTCTCGCTCCTTACATGGTCTCTTTCTTTAGTCTCACTGTCTAGTTTATTATCTTGGTCTCTCTTTTCTGTCTTTTAAGACTTCTTTGGTCTCTCTCTCCATCTTCTTGTTCTCTCCCCTGTCTCTTCCCAGCCACTGTCTCTCTGCTCCAGTCTTTCTCTCTCGTCTCTCTTCTGTCTCTCCCCTCCATCTCTCTCTCTGTCTCCTCACATCATCCCACTATGATGCTGAGGAGAGACCGTCTGCTCCTGTCTGTGACCGTCACAGCCATCTTCACTGCTGATCTCTACTTCGTCCTGCTCCCCAAGCTCCGCCACAGACAACCAGGACCAGAGGATGGAGGCTGCCTCTGTCCCTCCTCCAGGGGGACTAACTTCACCCTTGCTGGGTACAGCAGCCTCAACACCCCCTGGGCCTCCAACACCACCTCCATGGACCTCCAGGGGATGGGGGTCAGAGCTACGGACAACCCTACAGATTGGGTCTCGAAGCTGGGGAGGCTGTTTGCTCACCCCCTGTATAACATCCAGACACCGGAGCTGGGGCTGGAAGAGAGGCTGTTACAGTCTGAAGAGGTAATGGGGTATTACAGGAGGAAGGTCTCGCGCTGGGAGAGGTGAGTACAGTACACACAGCCCTGAGTTTAGAGATTTCTCAATGTTTTGTTATGGTTGTGATTTACTTTAGGTGTGACTAGAAATGTTAGGAGACACACGTATTATCCTGCTGTGGCTTCGATGTGGTGGAGGGGTAGGGTCCCTGACATTACGGCTGTGGATCCCTGACATGCATAAACACACCATTCTCTTTCTCCCTCTTTCTCTTATTCTCTCTCTCTCTCACACGCACAGATACTCAAGCATAAGCATGTCGACACAAAATGTTTTCTCTTAGGCAAGCTATTTTCCCGTAAAGACTAACCCCATAAACTGTCTTCAAAGTCGGTGTTATAAACAGCATTTAATAGTGGGCTGGAACCAATACTCAAACATCATTTGAGAGCCTGTGTCTGGATCTCCCTGTGCTAGGTAAACAAGACCCTTAAACCTGACGAAATCCTTTAAACCTGTGAGAGCTGAACAGACTGTAGCTGTCTTGGCTCCTGTCTAACGCTGTCCATCACAGCCCAGCGCATTCCCCTCAGAGAGATCCTGTTTGGGTTCCAATGGTGGAAAAACAGAAGAAATATGACGAGAGGATATTTCTACCCCCTTGGCTTACTTCTAAATGTGCACATAACAATAGATACCCCAGGGCTTAGTGTGAGAGTCTTGCAAAATCTTGCAGCAGCCTGTTAACAGAAGATAAATAGACTTAACGAGAGGATGGATGCTTTTCATAGGGACATCTGGGGAAAGTTTTGACTGTTTTATTTGGAGGATGAAATAGAGCAGTTATAGTTTACTGACTTACAGGTCAACCACTACGATATATGGTGTGTGTGTGTGTGTGTGTGTGTAAGTGTAAGTGTGGCATACAACAATAGTTTGAATCAAGACCACTGAAAGAGGAGGGTGATGTGGTGTTGCAGCCAGCTGCTTGCTCCCTGGTTTCTAGTCTGTGGGTTTGTGGTCTCTGGTTGTGGTCTGTGGTCAGCCTTCCTGTGACGACCCCTCCTGTCATCTGACCACAGCAACTGATGATGTTTGAACGCAGGGAAGCAACCAACCCTCCCACCCACCGTGGTCAGAATTGGCACAACGGTGCACCAAAGCCACATGCTTCCCAAGCCTCCTTAATGGTCTGAATGTTTGCTTTGGATCTGGAGTGATTCCTGCCCATATTTTAAGTGTATGTTTCTGTGGGGATATGTATACAGAAGTGTCAGGAGAGGAGGAGAGGAAAGAAGGGAGATTTCTAAGTGAGGGCGAACAGCTCGGAGGGAGTCAGAGAGTCCAAGAGGGAGGTGGCGACTGTTTACTAGGCTTTAGTTTGTCTGGAATGCTGCCACTTCAAATGTTTTCCTCCGAGAATAATCTGCATTTGTCTTTGACTGATTACCTCTGAGTCTATTCTCCTCTGTGGAAATACCCTAAAAGTTGGTCCTGTGAAGGAACTGTTGTCCTCACCATGGATATTACAAGTGTATTTTTAAAGGCGCTTTCAAGAAAGTTCGATTTGATTTGATATTGTATGAGTTTCACAGTGTGTATCACAGGTTTTCAAGGATAACTCCACTGTTTTGCATACCCTAACTCTGACCTCATTTTGACCGCCTCTCTTACCCCCTCAGGCATACAGTATGACATTGTACAGCAAGGGCAAGGCTATGCATAACCTTAACACCACTGTAACATCCCTCTCTCTCTCTCCCCCAGGCATATGAAGCTGTACAGCGAGGCAGCAACGTTGCTGGAACACCAAGCGACCTTTGACCCTGAGGCCAGCTGGCTGAAGTTCCACCTGGGCATCAATCGCTACGCTCTATACGCCCGCGAGGACCCCACAATCACCCACCTGCTGAAAGACATGCAGACCACCACCGTCATCAGCGCAGGTTGGACCTGTTGTATGAGCGTTATAACCATTCATATAAGTGGTGTTCATATGAGTGTAATAACAACTCATATGAGCATTATAGTCACTCATAGCAGAACAACACTGTCAACAGTGCATGCAGGTGCTATAGGACCTCATGCTTTAAACATTTATATGATTGTTATAGGTATTCATTGCAGAAATGTCTTTATGCAGATTACACTCAAGATGAAAAGGCCCTCAAAGGAGCGTGTGACTGTACCCAGGGTAAGGTCTGGTGCTGTCTACGTACCTGCTCTGTTTTGTGCCTCTATGATTTGTGTGTTTTGTGTTCTAACATGCATTCCATTTGCTTAAAAAGTTTTCCATGAGGACAGGGAGAGAAATGAGAGAAAAGAGAGAATCAGTTGACACAGTCATCTTCATGACTGGTTCTTCTGTAGTTTTTCTCCATCTGTTATTTCCTTTGGTGCGCAGTTGTGGTATCAGAGCCAAACACCCAGTCGCACCACTGACAAGACTTTTGTTTTCATCTGGTTCCAAGCCCCATAAATTAGCATCATTTTAATTTCTCACACTCTCCAGATCTTCATAAGTCACATCCCTGGAGAAAGAGAGCAGAGAGTGGCTCATTTAGTTCAAAGGCAGAGTGTTTTTTAAAAAGCTTTATCTCAGAAAGCAGGAGAGTGGGGTGATTCTACAGCAGTCTACACAGCCTTACTATACCTTCAAGCAACAAACAACTCAGACCATGGATACACACTCACATGCCCACAGAGAGACAGACAGACAGACACACACAGACACACACACACACACCAATCTCATCTAACAGGGACCTACAGCCGGCTGCATTCCAAGATTTGTAGCTCTTTCAACCACACTCACTGAAAACACACTGGTGGCTTCAACCTTAGCAACAGCACAAACACACTGGTGGCTCCGACCTCAGCCACAACACAAACACACTGCCAAGAACCCAAAAACCCTCTATTCCTCTGTCCCACATTTATTTTTATATGGCTTTTTCAACCACTTTTTCTTGAACGGTTGAAAAGCAACAATGTTCCCATTGCACTTCAAAGCTTGTTTGTGTCTGTTTGATTTTTCTCCAGTTAAACACAGCAGAGAGAGATTGTAAACTATTAATAAGCTACAACTTCAGAAGACTAAGCTGAATCAGTTGGAATCAGGAGGAGAAGCATGTATCTTTATGGTTACTGGTTAGCCTTGCTTTCTGCCAGGGTACGCTAAATACCCGGACATGGTAGAGAAACCCTGCTGAGTGTAGTCCTCCATCTGTGGAACCATTACAACCTCTGTCATTACCTTATCATTGGGAACAGGTCCAGGCTAAAACAGATCTAGAGCAGAGAAAATAATAACGAACACAATCAAAAAGAAACCCCAAGGATTCGAGCTGCAAAATAAACTCCTGGCCAACTATGTGTTTTTTGGATAGGATTTTTAGAGAGCTAAGCTTTCTCTCTGTACGAGACGAAGAGCTGCCGAGAGAGACACAGAAGCTGAGGGCAGGTGGTTGGCTGAGTGGTCGGTTAGAGAAAAGGCCTTGTTTAATTAATTTAATTTTTTATCCGTTTCTCTCTCTCTCTCTCTCTCTCTCTCTCTCTCTCTCTCTCTCTCTCTCTCTCTCTCTCTCTCTCTCTCTCTCTCTCTCTCTCTCTCTCTCTCTCTCTCTCTCTCTCTCTCTCTCTCTCTCTCTCTCTCTCTCTCTCTCTCTCTCTCTCTCTTTCCTGGTGTCAGTGGTAAAGCCCAGTGGATACCACCTCAAGCTAGCCCTGAAGATGCAGAACTTTGGCAAGGCCATGTTCAAACCCATGAGGTGATTGTTTTTTGGGGAAATCAATCAGAGGGAGTATTCTGGTTTGTAGTAATATTTTGAACAGTACTGTAGATATATGAACCACTCTTGAACAACTCTCCCCTCTCATCTCCTTCTCTCAGACAGCAGAGAGACCAGGAGACTCCTGATGATTTATTCTACTTTGTCGACTTCCAGAGACACAATGCTGAGATCGCTGCGTTTCACCTGGACAGGTAACCTTGGCAACCTGTACTCTCCTCATATTTATTTAGTTTGGTTTTATTCAACCTTTAACTTACCTGGAACTCTCTCAAGGATTCAATCTATTTTCTGAGAAAGCGTATAAGAACCCTTCAAATTGAATGATTTTCAAGCATACTGTATTTCCCAAGTTGCCTCCCAACAAACAGAGCCGAAAGCGTGTACCTCCGTCTACCTTTGATTATGAAAGAAAGTGTCCTTGGGGAGATTAAGGCCTCTCCACTATTTCAACATGTCTCCTTCCCGAGCCAGGCATTTCATTTCCACAGACATAGGTGTAATTACTGCTGTCTACTGTAAAGTCTGTCTAACCTCCATGCCTCCAGGTTACTGCACATTAACTCAAGTGAGTCATCAGTCAAATACTGTCATTTGAGTCACAGCTTTTCAACCCAAAACCACACAAGACAGCAAGTCAACATGGTTGTTATACCTTGAGGAACAACAACATTATGGATGGGTGTACATGGGTGTAGGCTACAATCCACAAATAAAGGTCAAATAAGTGATCAAGTTATTGTGTTACATACATTTTTACCTCACAATATACCATTTAGTCATTTTCTAATTTCATGAAATGGAAAAGAAGAGAAGAAAAACAAAGCGTAAATACTCGGTACACTGTGACTCTACACTACAGTACTGTCTAAGACTATATACTGGTCTGTCTGTGTGTTCCCACCAATGTCTCTGTGTTGTGTCTCTGTCTCTGTGTTGTGCCAGAGGCCTTATCATTATAAGGCACAATCAGCAGGTGAGATATGACAGCCCAGGCAGCACCTCAATAACATCTACAGTATTTCGTCTCAGATACACACACTGATGACTGTTATTGAGACACAAGTCTGTCAGACTGTAAATATGGCCCTGGGGGGATATTGCTACACATCAACAACTGCTAGATTACACAGCGGAGAACAGAAACAATCACATAGGTGTTATTATGGATAAAAATCAGTAAAGTTGAGTTCATTTCCTGTGACTTTGTGTATGTCAACTAAGGTGAGAGATTGCAGGAGCTATGAGTTCATCTGACTTTCTATTGTTTGTTCTGTTCAGAATGGAACTCTTTCTTCTAGAACTCTGAGTAGTAGAAGATGTATGAGTTTGCGTTAATCAGAATGGAACTCTTGTCTTTCTCTCTTCTAGAATCCTGGACTTCCGGAGGGTACCGCCGGTGGTGGGCAGGCTGGTGAATGTGACGGGGGAGATTCTCCTGACCACTCACAACGAGGACCTAATGAGTGTGTTCTTTACCTCTCCAGGTAGGCATTACCCTGCTGGAACAACACAGTTCCACAATAGGACAACTTGGCTTGAGAGTCTACACACCTGTTACCTAGATCTTTAATTAATCAGTCTGTGATTAAAAGGTGAGGATCTACAATATATCTATTCTCTTTCAAACAGCGAACAACACGTGTTTCTTTGCCAAGTGCCTGTACGCGTGTAAGACGGAGTATGCAGTGTGTGGGAGCCCTGACCTGCTGGAGGGCTCCATGTCAGCCTACCTCCCCGGTCTCAGCATCGCCCCTCGTATCTCCATCCCCAACCCCTGGATACGATCATACACCTTCACTGGCAGGGAGGAGTAAGCATACAACCCTTAGACCTTAACCCTGAGACCTACTGTCATCTCTTCCCATATGCCATTTTGGAGCCTCTCATTTTCATTTTGAAAGTTCTCCATTTGACTGTTTTTTGATAAGGTAATATGGCAGACTGAACATGAATATCTTGTTACAATTAATATCTTGTTGTAATATCTTATAATATTTTGATACAATCTGCATGTGTCCATCTCTACCAGGTGGGAGGTGAACCCCTTCTACTGTGACACCATAAAGCAGCTGTATCCCTACAACTCAGGGAACAGACTGCTCAACATCATAGACATGGCCGTCTTTGACTTCCTCATTGGTATGTACTAGCACCGATCACCCCTGATGTATCCCTGTCCTTGTCCCATATGACACCCTATTCCCTATGTAGTGCACTATCTTTGTCTATACAGTGAATAAACACGCTGTGTCACAAATGACTCCCTATTCCCAATTACAGTGCACTACTTTTGTCTGTAGCCCTATGTGAGTGAATATTTGTTCTTGGCACTCTCCCTCAGGTAACATGGACAGGCACCATTATGAGATCTTCACCAAGTTTGGCGATGAAGGTTTTCTTCTTCACTTTGACAACGCCAGAGGGTGGGTACTAGAGTTGCTTTATAACTTCAGTCATTGTACAATGTAATATTTGTAGTTCCCTTATGATTACATCACTTCCTGTGTTTCAGGTTTGGGAAGCATTCTCATGATGAGATGTCCATTCTGGCTCCACTGTCACAGTGCTGCATGTAAATATGGAGGGCATCCACTATAGTCACTAACACAGATTAACTAACACCAATATTTAACCTTTATTCATATTTAACTTGGCATGGCCAAGTCTCACTCTCTGCCTATCTTTCCCTCATTCTCTCTCCCCCTCTTCACCTCCATCCCTCCCCTTCCTCTAACCCCTCTCCCGCCCCTCCTCACCTCTCAGTATAAAGCGTTCCACGTTGCTGCGGCTGCAGCTCCTCTCCCAGGACCACTACAGGCTCAGTGACGTGATGAGGGAGTCCCTGGGAGGAGACACACTGCAGCCGGTCCTTGCTGAGCCCCACCTGCAGGCCCTGGACCGCCGGCTGCAGCGTGTCCTGAAGACAGTCCACAGGTGTGTCCGCAGGCTGGGAGAGGCTCAGGTGATCACCACAGACTTTATTGATACCTCCGCCAAGCCTGAGTCTGTCAAACCAGTGTCTGCGCCCAACAAGGAGAGGTAACTAAGGTTAATAAGGAATCCAAATGGAGGCCTGTGTGGCTCTGGTCAAAATAAGTGCATTATAATAGGGGAATAGGGTGACATTTTGGACGTATCCCCAAGTCCTGCAAGGGGAGGTAACTTAAGACCAAGGACAGCCTGAGGACCATGATGGCAGGTAACCTTGTCCTGTAAAAGCAGGAAGCACAGGGTCTGGTCTCTCTCACAGAGTAATGCATTCCGAACTAGTCTTTGAAGTCAAATCTTTGGAATGATACGGCCTGCTTTGACAATAGACAGCAGCACTGCTTTCCTGCATTATTAAAATGTCACGCATGGCCTTGGGCTATGAGGTCACCTGAGGTCACCTTCCATGCATTGCACCCTCTCTGGAGATCCCCTCTGCCTTGCAGTGCATTGAAATGGACCTACAGTATCAGTGCATCAAAGGAGCCAAATGACTGTGGAAGAAGCATTGGATAATTTAAGATGATTTCTGCCTCATGCCCTTCTTCAGTACTCAACAGTCATGTGACATCAATTAAGATATTTAGGGACAACTTTTGAAATTAAATTGCTTTTAGTTCTATGTAAGGTTGATTGCACATCGGTTCTGTGAAGTAACCTTGTGCCAACAGATGTTTTATCAAATATAAATGTGTAAATAAAGGTTTTGATTTGGGGTGATTTATTGAACAAAATTCTAATATGAAGAAATTATTGAACACTTCCATACTTATTACATTTCTACTGCTTTCAGTTGTGTAACTGTTTTGATTGATCTAGATACACATTAGACATACTGTAAATGGGTGAGTGATGAAAGGTAAATTGGGCCTCCGGGCACGTCATCTTTGGGGGAGAGAGCGAGAGAAAGCTATTTAAAAGAGGTAGTGACTGAGAGGAGGTGGCGAGGGGTGGGGGAGTGAAAGTTAAAAAGAAAGCAACCGAGAGAAAGTGCATGGACGAAAGATAATGTGTGTGTGTATGAGGGGTTTCTCCCTATAGGAAAGTGTTACCTATTAAACTGTCATTTAAACGGCCCATGGTTTTTCCAGATAGCACGTAGATGTCTAATTCCTGTCTGTCTGTCTGTCTGTCTGTCTGTCTATCTATCAGTCTCATCAGGAGGTGTCAGTCTGTCTCATAAAGAGGTGTCTGTCTGTCTTTCTGCCTGTCTCATCGGGTGTCTGTCTGCCATTTAAGTGCTTTCACATCATCAACCCAACCATAACACACCCTGACATAAATAGCCACAGCTACAGTACTGTATGTGTACATGCAGCTTATCATATCACCACCAGCTTATACTTTGTTCTAACTAGTCTGAAACAAAGCATTGTCTTCAAACAACGTTCTGTTTGATGTCATTTCATCTCAACATGTCTGGACCTTTTGCTCTGAGCTGTTCTCATTGTTGTCCTGACTACAAATCCAATGTATCCTGATGTTTTAGAAGAGAGGGAGAATAACCACAGCTATTTTAAAGAGTCTGAGTAAGTGAAATCACACCAAATGAAGTTTGGCTTCTGTCCAACACTGCTGGAGGGAACCTGTTTTATAAGGTGTCAGCAGCAAAAACGCTCAGAACATTTATTGGTTGTGCAACAGTGACTGATCTTAAATGCATGCAGGAGTGGGTTCTGGGTTTACTAACTTTATGAGCTCTCCAATGAAGTGGGTCGCTTTCTTTCATCCACCGAAAGTTAAACATCCCATTTCAGCGACCACCATCAATGGGGTGCATATCAATAGGCTTAAGGTGCGTCCTTTTCTCATCTCTTTCCTTCATATGCACTGAACCAATAAAACAGAATGTCAAGAGGCCCTCCTGGGGATTTGCCTTCACCTGTCCTGTTCTCTCAGATCAATGTGGGTGTAGTGAGTAAAGGAAACCACTGAAGAATATTAAGAGGTACTACACTGCCCTCCAGAGTTAGGACTATTCATTCATTATTATAGTATGTACATCTTCAGACAACCAATGAGTAAAGACTTACAGGACTCAGTCCGTGATTTTACTTTTTTATTGCTTAAACTGCCATCTGGAACAATCTATACCAAAAGGATAAATGTCTTTGCACATACAGGAAGTCAAACCGAGTACAGGCATTGGGTAGAATAGAAAAAGAATGGTCCTCAGATGACCTGCAGCTCTCAGAGCCTGCTGCAGGCCGCGCAAACTTGCTGAAGGTCGGGCTAAAAGGAGTGTCTATGCCCAGGTTACATAAGCTAAGGCAAACTGGGTCGATTGCAGTGTGCCTACTAGTTAGTAGTAATCTTGTGGTGGTGTGTTTCACCACATCAGTACTTCTATGTGATTGCTATGTGACAGAAGAAACACAAGCAAATAATTGGTGCGAGTTTGAACTGTCAGCAAATAGACAACTGCAATATTCCATAACATCAACTGAATCTGAAAGCACTACAAAAGTTTTGGACCAAGTTGGCAACACTGCCATCGACTCAGGATCATGTTGATTGGTTTTGGACATACAAACAAATGGTTACACAAGTCAATCCATCCATCCAGCCAGCCATACTGTTTAGTACACAAGATTAAGATTGGAAACATGACAGAGCCTAAACAAAGAGAATACCTCAGAAAGGGATAATAGCATTACCGTATGTAACGGTCCTTTCTGTAAGAAAGGGGTGAGGGGCAAGCTGTGAGGCAGGAATGCACAGGAATACAACCTTGAGACTATAGATTTTTGCTGGAGTTTGTAGAAAAAAAATGATAAACACATTTGTCAGAATTACATTGCATTCTTAAGATTCTAGGGGTGAAGCTGGTAGTAAATGACCAGCTGTTTGACTGTTATTTGACCAACAAAGGGAATACTCTTTCATTCACATCATCTCATCACTTTACATTATGCTGTAGGTAAGCATAGAGTAGATCACAGATTGTTTCAAAAAACACATTCAAATAATTCTCACAAAGCTTTAACAGCGAAGCCGCTTTAAAATAAATATATAATCTTAAAACTCAAGACAATTGAATCTGATGTCTGAATCACCAGTCATCGGGATTCTTTCTTTCTGACGCTTTTTAACTTCAGCGCTGAAATACAGAAATAATTAAGTCTTAAACCCATAAAACAATCTTCAATTTGGAGACTTAAAATGCTAATTATTTTAAAGCCCTTTCGTCTACTTTTAAAAGGTTAACCCATGACATTTTTCACAACACAACTACATACTGTTTTGTCAGTTGACAAGAATAAGCATTTATTTACGCTGTGGCACTGAACACCTAAAATAGAATTTATGGAAAAATAAGCATTTACAAAAAGACATTTAAAACGTACTTAAGTTTACCATCACTCCAAACCATAGCCGTAACATTAGTTCGTTCAGTCAATAACGATTACAATACCTTTGATAATAATTGAATAACTATATAATAATAATCATTCTGTTTAAAAAAGTATAGTGATGAAATTATTTGGTGTCTACTGAAAAATAATGAATACTGAAATACACTAATACTCCATGTTTTTCCCCCATTGTAGCCAATAATGTACCAATGAATCAGAGGTGAGTGTTAACATGGTGATAGATACCTCCTGTTTTGAGTTCCACTTCTTCGGACTATAGAATAAGAATCTTCTATGGGTTCTGAGTTGTGAAAACAATTATCAACATTTGGCACTAGTTTGGTAGCTGTACAACAGAAAACCTTCTGTTTGCATTAAGTTGTACAAACGCTCTCAAACAAGATAAAACAATAGTAAATTAGATTGATGGATCAATCAATGGAAACAATAGGAGAAATGTAAAAAAAAATCGATTAAATGTAGCAATGGAGGATAACCAGACGATCATAACATGAAAGCTACATAAGAAATTAGATGCAATCCTTATGCTTCCAGCATTCTTCTAATTCTGAAAGTAAAAATTAGATAATTTTGTGAGATTGCCAACCTTCACACTTTTATATGGAACCAAAATATCTACCCAATATTCATCATGGATGCTTACTTCACCATGTCTGATTGTCCCATCTTATCATTGGCCTGTCCTAACCTCGGCCAATCCCCTACTAATCACTGATCGTGTTTAAAATTAGAGTTTACAATTTTTTTATTTTTTTTTCAGTGAATGCAGTGAAAGCATACTGTATGAAGCTGGTACATGTAACATAACTGTGCCCGTATGGGTGACTAGGATGGCTAGGTGATGGGTAAAAAAAATAGCAAAAGCAAACGGAAGATCAAATTAATTGACATTAAAGCAAAATTGCATTTGTGTGTCTAAAAGAAGAGGGGGATGTTATGGGGTTACATAGGAGATTAGGGGGTACAGGGGATGGGGAAACCCCTCAGACAGACAGTGAAACAAAGCTGTTGTACTGTTGGATGTTGCGTTTGAGAATGTCTGAGCAGGGTCCTAGGACGCGTTCGAACCGTGGTCTGTCCAGCTTCACACACTTCAGAGGACCGCGGGCGACCACAGTGGCAGCACGGGGTCGGTTCATCAGCAGGGCAATTTCACCTGGAGGAACGGCATACATGGTCAATACAAAACAGGCTTCCCAAATCTGGTTCATTTCTGCTAATATAACATCCAAATATGTAAGAGGCTTCACAAATCAGGTTAGAGCTGTGTGCTTTTCTTATCATATCACCTTAAAATGTGAGATTCAGGCTTATATACTGCATACACAAACAAATGAATAAAGAAACAAAAAGTTGATGAGAAGAGAGGGAGAGTTGAAGCCTGAGGAGGTTCTTCTTACCAAAGTAGTCAGACGGTTGTAATCTCCCAACCTCCACAAACTCCTCATTCTCAGAGCGACGCTGCAATACAGCTGCAGAACCCTACAGAACAAAGAACAGAACACCAACATCAGGGTGCTGTTCAGTAGGGTGAGTTTTTTTTTTAATTTTTTTTTTTTTTTTAAACAGAGTGAAACCATAATGTGATGTACATACCTCCAGTATGATGAAGAACTCATCGCCAGGTTCTCCCTGCACCACAATCTTCTGTCCGTCATCAAACTGCACTGGCTCCAGAGAATCAGCCACTGTCAGACGCTCCCATTTGTCCAGAGACTCTAAGGGGGTGGAATCACAAGACAGGGACGTAAGTGACATCACAATACAGAACCAAAACGAAACCATACAATGTACAGTACACCTAGGTGGTGGACGAAGAGTTGTTAACGCATCTTGAAACCACTGTATGCAAGTGGCTATATTCAGAGCCTAAAATCAACACCCGCCACCTGCAGGTAGATTTTGGCATTGGCGGGTAAGATGTCTATTTCACTAGCCACATTGGCGGGTGGTCAGGGCTCCACAATGCGAGCATTTCACTTGCATTTGTGAATAAAAATAGTCAAGTTTGATCACATTTACTGTAAAATAAATGCTACAGTAGCTGTTTTCAAAGTATTTCTGCCGTTTTGTTTCATAGCCGGTAAAATAATTGCAAAAAGTCAAAAGAACTACGAATCTTATATTCCTCGCTCTGCAACACTGCCTGGCA
The DNA here is from genome assembly GCF_020615455.1 of Coregonus clupeaformis. NCBI lineage: Eukaryota > Metazoa > Chordata > Actinopteri > Salmoniformes > Salmonidae > Coregonus > Coregonus clupeaformis. The sequence continues at coordinate 10,906,374 of NC_059222.1, read as the reverse complement.
GGGGGCTGTACACACGTGTAGAGCTGAGTGAAAGATTCATTTTTAGAAGCGCTGCGCACTGGCATAAAAGTTGGTCTAATTTATTTGAAACTAAAGTCTACCGAAGTGACGGTTCATCACTGTGCCATTAAACCCCTACAACTTATTCAGAACGCTGCAGCCTGTCTGGTGTTCAACCTTCCCAAGTTCTCTCATGTCACCCGCTCCACCGCACACTCCAATGGCTTCCAGTTGAAGCTCGCATCTACTACAAAACCATGGTGCTTGCCTACAGAGCTGTGAGGGGAACGGCACCTCCTTACCTTCAGGCTCTGATCAGACCCTACACCCAAACGAGGGCACTACGTTCATCCACCTCTGGCCTGCTAGCCCCCCTACCTCTACGGAAGCACAGTTCCCGCTCAGCCCAGTCAAAGCTATTCGCTGCTCTGGCACCCCAATGGTGGAACAAGCTCCACCATGACGCCAGGACAGTGGAGTCACTGACCACCTTCCGGAGACACTTGAAACCCTACCTCTTTAAGGAATACCTGGAATAGTCTAACAGTAATCCTTCTACAACCCCCCTCCCCCAGTGGTGGTTGTCCCACTTGATATCCTAAGTTGAATGCACCAATTTGTAAGTTGCTCTGGATAAGAGCGTCTGCTAAATGACTTAAATGTAAATGTAAAAGTGAGACTTTGTCCTTGTGTTTCTTGGCTATTTACATTGTTTTGTTCACAAGCTGGGTTGTTTTTCAATGTTTGAGTTTCAACTGCTAGGGAAGAGAAGATAACGCTTCTACTAGTCTGACTCAATCTCACAGGCACAAACATGACTCCAGTTGCATTACCACAGTAACGTCCTGCCCGTGAACATTTATGTCTCATCTAAAGTATTAGTTAAAAGACTAATGAAACAATATACCACATTTCTTCTTACTAGTAATACATTTATTGTTTTAGAAACATTACAAAGCATGCTCATCTGTTTTTTTGTGTTTTGTTGGTGTAACTTTAGCAGAATAAAAATATATTGGCTGGTAAAAAATCTGAGTGAATGGTAGATTTGTTAAATATACAGTGCGTTCGGAAAGTATTTAGACTCCTTGAATTTTTCCACATTTTGTTACGTTACAGCCTTATTCTAAAATTGATGAAATTGTTTATTTTCCCCTCATCAATCTACACACAATACCCCAAAATGACAAAGCAAAAACAGCTTTTTAGAAAATGTTGCACATTTATTAAATATAAAAATGACATTTACATAAGTATTCAGACTCTTTACTCAGTACTTTGTTGAAGCACCTTTGGCAGTGATTACAGCCTTGAGTCTTCTTGGGTATGACACTACAAGCTTGGCACACCTGTATTTGGGGAGTTTCTCCCATTGTTCTCTGCAGATCCTCTCATGCTCTGTCAGGTTGGATGGGGAGTGTCGCTGCACAGCTATTTTCAGGTCTCCCCAGAGATGTTAGATCGGGTTCAAATCCGGTCTCTGGCTGGGCCACTCAAGAACATTCAGAGACTTGTCCCGAAGCTACTCTTGGCTGTGTGCTTAGAGTCGTTGTCCTGTTGGAAGGTGAACCTTCACCCCAGTCTGAGGTCCTGAGCGCTCTGGAGCAGGTTTTCATCAAGGATCTCTCTGTACTTTGATCCATTTATCCTTCCCTCGATCCTGACTAGTCTCCCAGTCCCTGCCGCTGAAAAACATCCCCACAGCATGATGCTGCCACCACCAACCTTCACCGTAGGGATGGTGCCAGGTTTCCTCCAGATGTGCCGCTTGGCATTCAGGCCAAAGAGTTCAATCTTGGTTTCATCAGACCAGAGAATGTTGTTTCTCATGGTCTGAAAGTCCTTTAGGTGCCTTTTGGCAAACTCCAAGCGGGCTGTCATGTGCCTTTTACTGAGAAGTGGCTTCCGTCTGGCCACTCTACCATAAAGGCCTGATTGGTGAGTGCTGTAAAGATGGTTGGGTTTCTGGAAGGTTCTCTCATCGCCACAGAGGAACTCTGGAGCTCTGTCAGAGTGACCATCGGGTTCTTGGTCACCTCCCTGAACAAGGCCCTTCTCCCCTGATTGCTCAGTTTGGCCGGGTGGCCAGCTCAAGGAAGAGTCTTGGTGGTTCCAAACTTCTTCCATTTAAGAATGATGGAGGCCAATGTGTTCTTGGGGAACTTCAATGCTGCAGAAATGTTTTGGTACCCTTCCCCAGATCTGTGCCTCGACACAATCCTGTCCCGGAGCTCTACGGACAATTCCTTTGACCTCATGGCTTGGTTTTTGCTCTGACATGCACTGTCAACTGTGGGACCTTATATAGACAGGTGTGTGCCTTTCCAAATCCTGTCCAATCAATTGAATTTACTACAGGTGGACTCCAATCAAGTTGTAGAAACATCTCAAGGATGATAAATGGAAACGGGATGCACCTGAGCTCAATTTCGAGTCTCATAGTAAAGGGTCTGAATACTTATGTAAATAAGGTATTTTTGTTTTTTATTTTTAATAAATTTGCAAACATTTCTAAAAAACGGTTTTCGCTTTGTTATTATGTGGTATTGTGGGTAGATTGATGAGGAACATTTTTTATTTAATCAATTTTGGAATAAGGCTGTAACATAACACAATGTGGAAAATGTCAAGGGGTCTGAATGCACTGTACCTGCCACAGTGGCTGGTGGACCAATTTGTTTGGGCCCTGGCTATAATTACTATTATTATTATTATTACAGGGGAAATGTCAAAGAGCAGAAGAAACAGTGAGCCTTACCTAAGATGGAGACTTTGCTGAGGAACTCCTCGTACATCTTCCTCTTCCTCAAAGTGCTGCCCTGTAAAGAATAACAACAAGTCCTAATGTTTATTCTGACAATTGTTGTAAGCCTTCAAACATCATGCATAAACTGGTCATAGGGCTCACCTTTTGTAGTTGTCTGTATATTCAATTCGTAAAATCCAGCAGTTATAAAAATCGTAGCAGTTCCACCTGTCCCTACTCATCGTTAATCACGCCAAAAGTAAATCAATAAATCATGTCAGTCAGGTGAAGTGTCAGAGCAGAGTAGGGGGAGGCTCACCATGAGTATCCTCCTGTAGCTGTCTCTGTCGATGCCCCACAGTTTGACGTTGCTCTTGGCTCGGACGGTGGCAGCCCTGGGGGTCCCGTAGATCAGGGCCAACTCGCCGAAGCTGCCCCCCTCCCCGATACTGGTCACCCACTCATTGTTCACATACACCTGGCAGAAAGGGGGAGAGGGGTATTTAGACATTAAGATTAGTTAAGGTGAGTGTGTTACTGTCTCTATTAGATGTTGTTTACTGCCTATGTGCTTTCTTGTATTATATCGAAATAATGAGGCGTAGACATATAATTAGAATGCTACATCTATGAGAGTAGGCATTGCTAAGGTAGCAGATAATAGGGATCTGAATAGCCAAGTAACATATGACAAAAAAAGAATACAGAACGGTCTAAAAAGAGAGTTTCAAAAATAAGCCTGTCATATTCAGGAGAAAAAAAACAAGACACGCTTTCAACTTGGGGGCCTGTTTTCTTTAAAATGGGAACGGTTGTGTGTGTTTGTGTGTTAACACGAGAGTCATTGTGCAAAAAGAGTGTTGTTGGTTCCTAAAATACATCAAAAGAGACTTACATCCGTCTCTCCTTGGTCGATGACGTAGAAATTATCCCCCTCATCACCTGAGAGAGAAGACATTGTTAATCTTTTCTCTGGAATAAAAATACACTTCAGGTCTACTTGAATTTCCACTGAATCTAAATGAAAATGAGAGCCTACTGTACCTTGCATAATAACAGTCTCTCCAGCGATGTAGGTAACTGAAAACATGGCGTCAAAGATGTCGCTGTGAATAAAGAGTTTGTGGCATAATCAGTGGGATTGATCTAAACTCACATTGACAACCAATCTTTACAGACAAATCAAATAACATTAACAACAAAGCCTGTTAACAACATACCTCCTCTCGTTGTCATCCAAGTGAGAGAAAAGCACATTCTTTTCGATAGCTTTAGCCAGGGCAGCCATTGTTTTGTAGTCTTTAGGAATGACCTTGAAAACAAAAAGCACCCATGATTTAGGAATGACCTTGAAAACAAAAAGCATCCATGATTAAGCAAATCATACTAGGTATTCACAATATCTCCAGCCAGCCCATAGATATGACTAAGTAGAGAACATTGTTTTGTGGGCTAGTCTAAGTGACTGCGTTTTGTCTGATGCTTTGTTGTTTTACTAGAGCCATGATGTAAGTTTATTTTTATGTGGCAAGTTATGTGTGTGTGTGTGTGTGCGCGTACAGTATGTTGATATGAGTGTGTGTGTGTATCCTCACCTTTCTGACATAGGATGCAGCATCCTCCTCTGTGTAGACCTCAGCGCTGATGGCTCCTCTCCGCCGGCGACCCTTAACAACAGGGTTCATGGGAGGAGACACCTCCTCATCCCGGGAGTCAGAACGGCTGCTGGCCTTCTGCTGGTTCAGGATCTGCTTGGCCTCCTCCTGCATGGGTCACAGGTCAGAGGTCACACACAGCCAATCAGCTGCCAGGGCAACACTTTACAATATAAAGGCACTACAATTATAAAACGAGTTTCATGGAAGGGCCTGGAGGCACACAGCTGGATGTGCGCACACACACACACACTCGCCACCCTACCCACCCAGACTCACCTTCTCCAGCCTCTCGAAGTACTCTCTGAGAAAGGCCATGGGTCTGTCAGGCCTGGAGGTACACAACTGGACGATGCAGTCCTTCAGCAGCTGCTGGATGTTGTGTTTCTGCACGTACAGCTCACACTCCCTCAGACTCCTCTCCTCCTCGCTGCTCGTACTGCCCGACGCCATCACGATTGAAGACGCGCTACTGCTCCGCTACCAACTGGTGAACTGTCGAATTCTGGCCTCTAAACTAGAGATTGCGAGAGACAACATGGATTGTTGCTTCTATTACGCTATTTTTTTGGAAAGGGTTAAAATGTTATTCTAATGTGGTTGTTACAGTCGTATAACATCTGATAACTGCCTAAAATGTAAATGCAAGAGAGGGAGAGGGAGAAAGGGAGGGAGGGACTAATTGGAAGAGATTAAAGGAAGGTTGAGAGAGTGAGACAGAAAGAAAAAGAGATAGGCATTTTAGGGATGCTTGAGGGTAACTTGATCATATGATGTGATTAAGTTTTAAGTGGTGGTAAACAGATGGGCCTAAACAACAAAAACGGTATCCTTGTTTGATGGAAACAAAAGTTACATTTCTTATCAGTTTCATCATGCAGAGGTCAGGATTACTGTATATCATATGCCATTTAAATAGGACCATGTCTTTACTAATCTGTCAAAGTAGATTTATCTTTATAATCTTGATAAAAAAATTGAGCCAGATAGCAAGTATGACATGCTGCTTTACTACGAAAGAGGGGATCTAGTGCATTGGTAACGTTAGGTACACCAACAAAGGGTTGCATTGTACACTAAGTACAGATCATGAAGAGGCAAATGATAGAAACAACCATTTACATCAAGTATCAATAAAATAAATAATTAGCCGAGCTACTGCTGATTAGGATTTCACACAGTTCTTCAATGTCCTGCTATCTAGCGATGCTTATTTCTCTGGTGTTTTCAATACTGCCCATGAACTGTCTCCTGGAATAATATGACAGATCCCCCACCAAAAAACAACAACATTCAAAATGACCTTGCTTTCAAAACGTTGATTGGAGCAGTAACGTTACAACTTCGACGGGTAAATTAGAAGGCAAAACTATGGTTGGCTACCAACAAACATGATGGAAAACAAGGTACATCGGTAGCATCAATGCTAGATTGCTAACTATGATAGTATAGCTATTAAAGATACAACACTAGTTAGGAGCATAACGGATGACAGCAACCAAGACCTAACTGGCCTAGGCTATAATACTGACTGTACGCTAGCTAACGTTACTAGAGTTAGTACGCATCAGATCGCTGGGTTGATCGCAGTTTACTGGTACCTTAGCTAACTTAAATAAACATAATCATGACCAAGCTAGCTTGCTAAAACTGTATTGTTGGATATCAAATCTATCAACTAGCTAGTTAGCTAGCTAGTTGGCATTTTGGCCTGCAAAGCCAGTCCAGAGATACTTCTGTTCTGGACAGTCTTGCCAATGACGCCATCTTGAGCTCTATCATAAACAAATACCAGGCGGAGGCTACCTATCCCGAAATCGCAAGGGCATACATTTCAAACAATGTGGCGCAATACTTACAAGAATCCGCAAATTCTTACCGAGCTCTTCGACACTAATTCGGTTTTGGATGTTATTTCCACCAGCGTACCAAATATCTCCCTTCGATTTTTCCAAATCCTTGGACCGCTGCCCCACCGGATATGGGTTTAGAACCAATCACGAGCCGTCATTGACGTCAATTTGCCTCGTTCTGACATGTGAGCCGTAACCCTTGGCAACATTAAAGGGGAACGCATGGAAATCATGACGTCAATGGGAAATCGATTGCAGATATAAGGACCTGATAGCCTTATATTCATTTCCCATGAACGGTGGAGCGGCATTTATTCAAAGAATACTAAATGTAGGAATATTTTGGGAGGAGTTTGTTGTTTTAGGAAGATTAATTTTCTGCACACTGTGCTTCAGCAGTTTAACTTTATTATAAACAATAGATGGCAGATCGCAGTGCCATTGGATTAGATTACGCTTAATGACTGATCAGGCAAGAAATATGTAAAATACATTGTTGTGCAGATATAGGATCTTAATTTGAGCCAGTTTGCTACAGTAGTAAAATAATCCTGCAGCAACAGGAAATGTGAATTATTATGTGGATTATAATTAAAGGACATTTTTGTAGGGGGTGATACAGTTTTCGTTAAGGCAAATCAAGTCTGAAATTACAAACTTTAGAAGCCTTTTTAAAACTCAAATACACTACAAGTTTGCATTTCCTGCTTTGCAGGAATATTCTCACCAACAAAAGAGTGATCAAATGAAGTAAGATCCTACATCTGTATGCATTGCTTTTACGCAAACTCTGCAAAGCTTCACAAAGAGATGTGGCAAAGATGCCGTCAGCAAAACACTTGATGGGTCCATCCATTTGGCGCAGCCTCAAACACTCCAACCAATCAAAACAATCAAAACAATTCCTCGTGCCCGAATGAAGGTAAAGTGAACCAATCGCAATCGTTTAATTTAAAATGGGCGGTGCTCTCTGGACTGTTTTCTTGTAAACCAATCAGATACAGGTTTTGAAAAGGTCGGCCAGTCTGAGTGGTGCAGAGGTAACCCCCCAATGTTCTTACCAGCCAATAGAAAATGAGGCAAAAGTCACGCATACAGCCCTCATCGGGTTTTGTTTTGTTTGTCTGTCTCATGTTAACTCTTGAAGTTAGGGTTAAAAACAGAACAATACAAGCGCCTTCCTCTAAAAGTAAAAAACAACAACAGCGAATTATATTTTCAGGATTCAAGCCAGCTGTTTCTAATTTGTTTAGCATTTATTACATTGTATTAACTAATCTCTAGCGCATACGTGTGTAGAGGAGCTGGGTTTCGGAGTGATCGATCAGAACCCATGCCTCCTAACTAGGGCAGTGGAGCAGGAGAATAACCTTGGACGAGATGGAGGACCGGGAGACATCCGACGGTCCGGGAGGGCCTCAAGACTTGATCAGCGCATCGTTCAACCAGGACACCACGTAATCTAGCGGATTCTCCTTGTTGTACTGCTAGATAGATTCTTCTTGCATAATCTAGGGCCGCAGTAAATCCTTATGCTTCCAGCTATAATATGGTCTTTATGCTGGTCTGTAGCAGAAATATGTTAGTGTGTGAATTGTTTCTTCCAACCTCACCCACTTGTGCATTTTGTTTATCACTGTTAATCCAATGGTGTCTCTTTAACACAGTTCCTAAAATATAGGTTACTAGTTTAGTAGGCCACCACACTACGAAGGCCTATAGATGAGAGAAAAGTATCCAAGCTAGATTTGACCTACAGTAGAGATACTGGTCAGCAGACTACACACTAAAAACGAATGGTTCTATATAGTGCCAAATAAGGGTTATTAGGCTTGTAACCTATCCACCTCATTTTCGAACGCTTTTAAAACACGGAAGCCAAACGCTGAAACTATGGATACAACTTCCTCCACGCTCGCGCATTATCATAATTGATATGTGCGCCACTAGAAATCCCTGCATTAGCATGTTTCGGTTAGCTGAAACGTAATTAAAAATATATATATTACCAACGATTGTTCTATCTGTGATATTACTGCCCTGTTAATGTGACCTTGGAGAAAAAAAGCATTACTGATCCAAATGGTTGCCCAATCAGGCAGGCTAGATGCAGTTGTTTCGAAATGGACATGCATTCATAACGCCAGGCTTTTGAGCGGTTACTCAAACAACACAGGCTATTCACTGCAGTTTACATCTTAGAGTTTTATACTCTCTTTAAAACAATAACATTCTTCATTACGTTGTTTTGTTGTAGCCTAGGTAGGATAAACGTATTGTCCCTAATAAACTGAAACAGGAGGGTAGCTTTTCGAACTGCAAACGCGGGGATTGGAGCGCACTCAGCGCAGCATCTGGAGCGCAAATAGTGTAGGCTACCTATGATACACTTTCATTTATTTCACTGTGTAAATTGACTTGACTTATTCACTGCAGTATGAAGCCTAACATTGAGTTGATTAATTATGGGCTAATATGCATACGCTTCGAACATAGGCTATAGGCTACATCTCCAGCCTGTCTATTATTGTGTTTATTAACAAGTTGAATCAGGTGTGCTAGCTCTGGAACAGCTGGGGGTCCCAGGGGGAGAGAATTGAGAACTACTGACTTAGTCAACTGTTCACAAAACACAGTCACTGGCCACAGTCATATACTGTATAACATATGATAGCATAACACAACAGATTAGATCAACTGGAATGACACTCAATCACAGTTGCACAAAAAGAGCTGTGAGCAAACCATGCCCCAAAATATTCTAATGAGCCGCCACCCCTACATTTTAATTATCACAAAAAAAGGAAATACAATTTTTTTGAACTGCAAATAGCCATTGAAGGGCTCAAAGGGTTCTTTGGGTCAGTATGGTACCACATAGAACCATCACCCTTCCGAAAGAACACTTGAGGAACCCTCATTTTTTAGTGTGTATTGTGCAAGTCTGGTATTTGTCTCAGATGATGACTCATGCAATGAGTTTTGGAACTGTCAAATACTTAGGCTATCACCACTGCATGCATGGGGCGGTTGGATGTATTGGATTATGGCAACATGAGTGAGTGTGAGTGATAGAGGAGCATTCAGACACTGTTGATCTACAGGTTGATTACAGGTGTAATAACAGCTGCATAGCTGGGGTCTGGGGTCATAAACAATCCAGGTGGTCAAACACTTGACATTAACTCTCTCCCATTTTCAGTCATCCTCAGCAGTTAGGCTATATGTTGCCTGGCTGGGCAAGGCCTATATCCCACTGAACCACACACCTGATCAACTCTGGGTAGAGGTTGCCCTCAGGCACAGATCTAGGATCAGCTCACCCTCCCCATAGCGTAACCTAAACCATAAGGGGGGAAAACATTAAACTGATCTTAAATCAGTGTCTATTCTAGAATGAATATCATCCTATATCATCCTACTCCATCTGTTGACAGAGGCCTGCCCCTCCTTTTCTCTACACAGTATCTCTGTATATGCCCATAGATAGTGTGCTTGAATATCAGTGCTGTTTGAAGTGCTTAGGGTGATCACATCTTTTCGCAACAGCGAATGGGGATCCAAATAAATAAATACATGACCTGATTCAACTCTTGCTGTGTTGGTCATACAGCACACTGTGTATCCTTAATTTCCCCATGACTGCTATATATAGCTCACTGGGTAGTGAGGCATTGCATGTATTCCCTACACTTCCTGGTCAGCTGAGTGTGTGTATGACTGTCCTTAGAAACAACATCCTCAGCCTTGGTCCAATCAGCCTTTCCGCTCATAAACATTGTGGAATCTCATTGTTTTTTATTGTATGGTTTTTCTGTTTATGTGCATTAATTTCCGTTGCTTAAGACCCCTATGGTAGATGAGTACTTAGATTATGGCACAACAAGTTAACATCTATATATTTGTTATATCATATCATCAAAATGTCACCTTCAAGCAAACCTTGAGAGGGGATTATGATGAAACCGTTATGGCGGTTATAGAGCAGGAATGGGCAACTTTGATGGGGGTGGGGGCCACAAAAAAATGGAACTCATCATGAGGGGCCGCAGTGGCTCGTGGGTCTGCGTACCCAAATCCATACTCCCCCTCCCCCGGCCCCTCTCATGACAGTAAACAGAAAAAGTTCATTTTCTGCAATTCTACACATTTTGCCATGGGGCGGAGATAAGATTTAGCGATTTTATAACACATTTCCTGCAATTCTACACATTTTGCCATAGGGTGGAGGCAAATGTTTGCAGTTTTTAATATGATAACTGATGATCAATGGGCCCCACCCCGGTTCGACTATGCTTACTACGAGTTTAGATACCTGGCTGATAGACTAATTTACCAATCCAAATTTTTTTTGCTGACATGGGCTAATTGAGTGACTGCTGATGCACAACCACATTTCAAAATTGCACCTTGGGTATTCTATTATTCTAACTCTCAACAGTAAGTTGAGACCCCGGCTGCCCATTCCTGATATAGAGCGGAGAGGGGGTGGGGGGCAGGACCAAGTTTGGGAAACCCTGATATAGGGTATACACATAGTGGGCGCCATCTTGGATGTGTAATAACAGTTGGGTCTCTGTGTGTCTCAGGTCTCTATCAGTGGGCACTAAGTCAGGCTACAGACTCTTCTCTGTCACCTCGGTGGACAAGATGGACTGCATCCATGAAGGAGGTGAGTGAGTTTCCTTATAGCCTGTGTGTACTGGTAGCTAGTAACTACAGTTAAACACTGGCAGAGGTTCGCTAAACTGCAATCATAGGACAGGGACAAAACAACCACCCAGTAAGCTGTGGTCAGGACAACTAGCGTGGTTGTACAGTAGTCTCTAACCAGAGAACAAGTTGTTCTAAGCTGACACAGCCCTCCCTCTCCCACATATGTAAACAATGGTAGTGAGTAACGCGTTACACCATAAGCCTGTTCCCAGTAATGCATTCTACAAGTATTTTATCAGTGTTTCATATCACAGTGAGAGGAAAGTGTCAGCCTATGAATGTTTTGGTTTGAGTATCAAATCAAAAAACCGAATCCAATTTTATTTGTCACATGCGCCAAATACGACAGGTGTAGACCTTACCGTGAAATGCATACTTACAAGCCCTTAACCAACAATGCAGTTTTATGAAAATATTTACTATGAAATGAATGTGTTGAAATGTGTGCCTGCGTGAGTGTGTATGTGTTTGCGTGTCTGTGCATGTGTGATCTATGCACATGTGTACCTGTGTGTGTGTATTCTATGCAAAGTGTTTTTATATAAGCACTTGTATGTGATTTAACCCTTCCCTCCCTCTCCCAGCGGAGTGTCCAGACGTGTACATCGTGGAGCGGTTGTTCTCCAGCAGTCTGGTGGTGGTGGTCAGTCTCTCCATGCCCCGACGTATGAACGTCTACCACTTCAAGAGGGGAACAGAGATCTGCAACTATAGCTACTCCAACAACATCCTCTCAGTCAGGCTCAACAGACAGGTAATGGCCATCGGAGGCCCCATTCCAAACCCACTCCTCACCCCTATCCCTAGGTCAGATTGAGGCCCCATTCCAATCCAATCCCTCTCACCTATCCTGAGGTCAGTTCCCATTCCAAACCTATCCCCCCTTATAGCTCTGCAGTAACGTTTCTCTCTCCGTCCTCTGTAGAGGCTGGTGGTGTGTCTGGAGGAGTCTGTCTACATCCACAACATCAAAGACATGAAGCTGCTCAAGACGCTGCTCAACACACCCCACAACCCCTCAGGTACTGAATACACACCTAGGCACACACACACACGATGCGTACCCTCAACTATGCTACGTTTTTAAACACAGACACACCCTCCAACCCGTCAGGTCTCTGTGCCCTCTCTGTGAACCATGGTAACTCCTACCTGGCGTACCCTGGCAGTCAGACCATCGGAGAGATCATTGTCTACAATGCCAACAACCTGGTAAGACCTGATATTCAAATTACTTCTGCCACCACTGCTATTCAAGTCAGTCTACACAGCACAACGCAGGGGATATTCATGTTGATCCCAATGGCATCTTGCATTTATCTAGTAGAGTGGTTGCAGTGGTAGTTGAAATGCCTTAATACCTCTGAGTACATGGAGTACAATCATTGCATGTCACAGCTGTTGAAGTGGTCGCAGGTTGATGTGTGAGGTGACGTGTGACCTGTGTGTTCCACAGAGCACGGTGACGATGATCCCAGCCCATGACAGTCCCCTGGCAGCTCTCACATTCAATGCGTCAGGAACCAAACTGGCTAGCGCCTCCGAGAGGGTGAGTCTGACTGTTCCTCCCTCTCTCTCTCTGCCTGTCTCTGCCTGTCTTTCTACTGTATCTCTCTCTATATATACACTGAGTATACCAAACATTAGGAACACCTTCCTAATATTGAGTTGTGTTCCACAGGGAGGCTGGCCCATGTTGACTCCAATGCTTCCCACAGTTGTGTCAAGTCGGCTGAATGCCCTTTGGGTGGTGGACCATTCTTGATACACACGGGAAACTGTTGAGCGTGAAAAACCCAGCAGCGTTGCAGTTCTTGACACAAACCGGTCACCTCGCACCTACTACCATACCCCGTTCAAAGGCACTTAAAACTTTTGTCATGCCAATTCAACCTCTGAATGGCACACATACACAATCCATGCCTCAATTGTATCAAGGCTTAAAAATCATTCTTTAACCTGTCTCCTCCCCTTCATCTACACTGATTGAAGTGGATTTAACAAGTAACATCAATAAGGGATCCTAACATTCACCTGGGCAGTCTATGTCATGGAAAGAGCAGGTGTTCTTAATGTTTTGTATACTCAGTGTCACTCCCTTTCTCTGTGTACAATAGTTGTGTCTGACCATCTCCTCCTCCTCTCCAGGGTACAGTGATCCGAGTGTTCACCATCCCAGAGGGACAGAGACTGTTTGAGTTCCGCAGAGGGATGAAGAGGTCAGTTTATGACAGACAGACTACAGACACACACACCATACTACAGCTGATAGACACACAATGCTTTAGAATGTCTACTACTACAAGGTTTTGTAGGGGTAGGTTTGGTCTCTTGAGGATGATGACTTTTACCATGTGTGTTTGTGTCTCAGGTACGTGAGTATCAGCTCGTTGTCCTTTAGTACAGACGGCCAGTTCCTCTGTGCCTCCAGCAACACAGAGACGGTCCATATCTTCAAACTGGAACATCACAGCCCCAGGTACACACTGTTTACTCTCTTTTGATTTTGTTGTGTTGCTTGTGTTACAACTTGGCTCTTTCTGGTCCTCAGTGGCTAGTTGTCAGGAGTGGAAGATGCTTTGTGTTACAGTTGTCTTTGTAGTCAGTTGGGAAGAGGAGTGTGATTGACTTGTTGTGTGTGACTGTGTCTCTTCTGCCTGTCTGTAGTCGAGAGGAGGAGTCTCCTACGTGGGGTGTGTACGTGGGGAAGATGTTCACAGCAGCCAGCACCTACCTTCCCTCCCAGGTCTCTGACATGATGCACCAGGACCGGGCCTTCGCCACTGTACGACTTAATATGTTCGGACTCAAGAACGTCTGTGCCTTGGCCACGTACGTTTGTGTGTGTTTCAATCCTGCACGGCGGGATGGTGTATGTCAGTGTGCGTTTCAATGTTTGGTAACTCTTTATTTTACAGTCCTATGTATTGTTATGATTTTCAGGGTTCAGAAGCTGCCGCGTCTGCTGGTGGCATCATCAGATGGACATATCTACATCTATAACATCGACCCACAGGAGGGAGGAGAGTGTGTGTTGGTCAGGAAACACAGGTGAATAAGTGTGTGAGCCTAAGGGTTGGGGTCAATTCCATTTAAATTCCAGTCAATTCAGAAAGTACACTGAAATTCCTATTTCAATTCTCTTCAATGCTTTTCAATCAGGAAAATGTGCAATTGGAATGTGGTTTACTTTCTGAATTGACTGGAATTTAAATAGAATTGACCCCAACCCTGGTGAGTGCGTAAGCATGTTTGTATATGCGCTTCTGTGTGGGTGTTTGTGATCACGCTCTCTTTGTGTATTCTCCAGACTATTTGAAGGAGATGAGGAGCCACAGGAAGAACAACAGGAAGAGGAGGAGCTTGAGGATGGAAGATCCCTCCCACCGTCAACCAGCCCATCAAACGCTGCCACTGTGGCCCTCCCCTCGACGCCACCCTCTTCTACCACTCTCTCAGGTATTGTGTGTATGTTTGGTTGTGTGTATGGTTCGCGTGTGTATGGTGTGTGTATGTCTTACCTTATGTGATTTAGTCTGGTGACGTGACCTTTTGTCATCTCTCCTCTCCTTCCATCTTCTTCCTTCCCCGCTCCCTCAAACCTCTCCCCAGGCTACTCAGAGGATGGAGGGGCTGAGAAAGGTGATGTGATCCCTGAACATGAGTTTACAGAGGGACCCGTCTGTCTGGATGACGAGAACGAGTTTCCTCCAGTCAGCAACCAGAGCAACTGACCCGCCTTTTCCCAGGAACCAATCAACTGTAGCCATTCAAGCTAGAAGAAGGAATATCAGTATTCAGAGAATCCCCCCCCCCCCATGTCCCCAATGAGCCAATCAGATGGGAGAAATGTAGACGCCACAGTGGTGATTGGTTACTCTCATGCGCCACTCAGAAGTAGAGTATGGCTAGACAGTAGACCTGTCTCTGTACATTGTCTTATACCTGGCCCTAAAAGTCAATATGAATACAATTTTTTCCATTCCCTAACTATCAGAAGGAAAGCAGGTCTGGGCTATGAAGTTGTAGCCTACCTCTATTCTAATATAAACCTGGTTAAAAAGGGACTTTAATATTTAATTGCATTCATATAGAGCTATTGAGAAGTGCTCAAAGTGTTGTCATCAGGGGAAGAGGCAAAACCATTCAATTGTACTTTTATAACCTCTTAGTATCGTTTAGTGATTTATAACACTGACTGGATAGTGAAGTCTGAGTCCAATTCTGCTGCATGATGCAGATTGGCTAGAACCCAGTGTAGGGGGGCACAGAGAGACTGCAGCTTATCAGTGGGCTTTAGCTGTGCCACACCCTGAGAGAGAAGAGGGGGAGAAGAGAGATAGAGGGGATGGTGGAAGAGAGAAAGAAAGAGGGGGGCTTCTATCATATGTCTGAAATGACAGTTTTCAAACTTAGCTCTAGAAAAAATGTGGAAAGAAGAATCAAATACTTAAATGTGAAAAACTTAATAGAGAGAACTGTATTATAGATTCATACAGGTCCTTTTATTTCAGTGATATCATTATTAACACCATTGACTACATAATGTTGAATATTGTAACATTTCAGACATTTACTTTGTAAAAAATAATGTTGACTTGTCCTAAATACTCTTTTGGAATATGAAATTAGTATTATTCATTAATACATTAGACCGACAGTACTTACAGTGAGGGAAAAAAGTATTTGATCCCCTGCTGATTTTGACAAAGGACTGATCAGTCTATCATTTTAATGGTAGGTTTATTTGAACAGTGAGAGACAAAATAACAACAAAAAAATCCAGAAAAACGCATGTCAAAAATGTTATAAATTGATTTGCATTTTAATGAGGGAAATAAGTATTTGACCCCCTCTCAATCAGAAAGATTTCTGGATCCCAGGTGTCTTTTATACAGGTAACGAGCTGAGATTAGGAGCACACTCTTAAAGGGAGTGCTCCTAATCTCAGCTTGTTACCTGTATAAAAGACACCTGTCCACAGAAGCAATAAATCAATCAGATTCCAAACTCTCCACCATGGCCAAGACCAAAGAGCTCTCCAAGGATGTCAGGGACAAGATTGTAGACCTACACAAGGCTGGAATGGGCTACAAGACCATCGCCAAGCAGCTTGGTGAGAAGGTGACAACAGTTGGTGCGATTATTCGCAAATGGAAGAAACACAAAATAACTGTCAATCTCCCTCGGCCTGGGGCTCCATGCAAGATCTCACCTCGTGGAGTTGCAATGATCATGAGAACGGTGAGGAATCAGCCCAGAACTACACGGGAGGATCTTGTCAATGATCTCAAGGCAGCTGGGACCATAGTCACCAAGAAAACAATTGGTAACACACTACGCCGTGAAGGACTGAAATCCTGCAGCACCCGCAAGGTCCCCCTGCTCAAGAAAGCACATATATATGCCCGTCTGAAGTTTGCCAATGAACATCTGAATGATTCAGAGGAGAACTGGGTGAAAGTGTTGTGGTCAGATGAGACCAAAATGGAGCTCTTTGGCATCAACTCAACTCGCCGTGTTTGGAGGAGGAGGAATGCTGCCTATGACCCCAAGAACACCATCCCCACCGTCAAACATGGAGGTGGAAACATTATGCTTTGGGGGTGTTTTTCTGCTAAGGGGACAGGACAACTTCACCGCATCAAAGGGACGATGGACGGGCCCATGTACCGTCAAATCTTGGGTGAGAACCTCCTTCCCTCAGCCAGGGCATTGAAAATGGGTCGTGGATGGGTATTCCAGCACGACAATGACCCAAAACACACGGCCAAGGCAACAAAGGAGTGGCTCAAGAAGAAGCACATTAAGGTCCTGGAGTGGCCTAGCCAGTCTCCAGACCTTAATCCCATAGAAAATCTGTGGAGGGAGCTGAAGGTTCGAGTTGCCAAACGCCAGCCTCGAAACCTTAATGACTTGGAGAAGATCTGCAAAGAGGAGTGGGACAAAATCCCTCCTGAGATGTGTGCAAACCTGGTGGCCAACTACAAGAAACTTCTGACCTCTGTGATTGCCAACAAGGGTTTTGCCACCAAGTACTAAGTCATGTTTTGCAGAGGGGTCAAATACTTATTTCCGTCATTAAAATGCAAATCAATTTATAACATTTTTGACATGCGTTTTTCTGGATTTTTGTTGTTGTTATTCTGTCTCTCACTGTTCAAATAAACCTACCATTAAAATTATAGACTGATCATTTCTTTGTCAGTGGACAAATGTACAAAATCAGCAGGGGATCAAATACTTTTTTCCCTCACTGTAAGTGGTTTTGGCAGAAAGTGGATTTTTATTGTTTGTGTATAATGTGTACATATACATTTATATATAGTATGTAAACAGTACGCCTACTGTTACGATCCTGTGACTGATTTGCCAAAAGGTGGCACTTTAAGAACAAAAATGTTCTTTGGCAGTTTTGATTTTGATTTAGAAGATTTTAAGCCACAAGTGAAACAGAATGTGAATCAAACTAGTCTCCTGCGTTTCATCTCATTGAAATATATTCGGTTAAAGTGAAGTTAACCTTGGAAGAAAGCTCTTTGTTTTGTCAAATTTAACCTAGCTATTCGTGGGACAAACTAAACTGGTCTTAGATCAGTGTATTGGCAACTTCATCCTACTTATTGCATTGTCATATACTCCCCACCAGAGAGTGCTAGAGCAACCCAGAAGCCTCAGTGGTATTACTGTACAAAAAGCCTGTGTACAGGAAAACACTGTTAATATTGGTAATAATACGGCGAATTGACCTTGTTACACAACAGCAGCTGTCTTCCCATGTTTCCCCTCAGAGCAGCAATGAGCAAAGTGTCTCAGTCAATTCTCAGTACTGACCTCCAGAATGACGCACAGTCCAGCCTCCTCACAACAGGCTGGTGCTAGTTCTACTATTTGCTTTTCTTCTTCACTCTGGCAGATGTTTCTGGTTGGTCTCTGGGGTTGTTTACATGAACCCAGATGTAGGCTACAGGTCTGTGATTTCTACATTCCAATGGGCACACACACATCTCCAAGAGCAAACAATTATTGGACCAAAACTAAAGTGTGTGTGTGTCTGCGTATCAGTCTGTCTTTCTTTCTGTGAATGTCAGTGTAGCAGCGACAAACTGTGTGTAACACTGAATGTGTGTGTGTGTCTCCTCAGCCCGGGGTGTGGCAGCGGCAGGCTGTGTGTCGGGGGTCACAGCAGGGGGTTGCTGATTGGTCCGTGGCGTAGTCGGCCGTGGACACTGATTGGTCAGTGGCAATGTCATAGAGCAGCGCCTCCCTCCACTTCCTCACCCTCTCATCCACCTCCCTGTACTCCTCTGTGGTCGGGTCCAGGGCTGTCTCCTCGCCCTCGTCCTCAGACAGGTCAAATATCAGAGGGGGGTCGTGGAGCTCCTGCCTCCCTGTAGACCCCCCACATGCCTCAGCCGCACCTGTAGGGGCAACATATACTACAGTAAACTAAACTAAACTATCAATACTACTATTTCACTAAACTATCAATACTACAGTAGACCAATCAAATCTCAGTCAGTCACTCACTACACCTGACCAAGCATACCAATGGAGTTTATCCAGATCCCTTTTAGGCGTTAATTTAGCGGCTGTTTTACCCGTGATGTAGAAGGCCTTGTGGCGCCCCAGTCTGACAGTCTGCAGGTCCCCATACTTCCCTGCAGCGCCACTGTTGGGGTGGAAGAGGAACTGCAGGTAGGGAGAGGAAGACAGATGAGAGAGATTCGTTACAGAAATCCATCTGATCATATTCCTGTTTCAGAGAAGTTCTACAACACTACAATTGTGTTATGACTAGCTCAGTGGGTCATACCTCATTTCCTGTTTCTTTGCCGTGTAGGAGGACGTCTGTGGCGTCGATACCGTCATAGCGTCTGTCTGATGGGGGGTTCACTCCAGCCAGGGAGAGGAGGGTGGGGAAGATATCCAGACCACTGGGAGAATGGAGAGGGGAGAGGGAGGGAGATGAGAAGAAAGAGGGGGTCAAGTTTGCACGAATAACACAAAAGTGTAACATATTCATCCATCTATCTTGGTAAATATACCTTAGCAGTTATTTTAATATAATGTACACCTGTGTTTTGTATCAGAGCTGGGTGTAGCTTCAGATATATCTGTACTGTAATGACCATACCTGAGCAGGGCAGAGCTGGTGCTGTTGGCTGGTACTCTGCCAGGCCAGTAGCACACTGTGGGTACCCTGTGCCCCCCCTCCCAAGTGGTCCGCTTGGCAGAGCCCCCACCTGACAGACAGGTAACAGACCGATACATGGACCATTGATGTCAATATCAATAAGGTTAATCAATTATTTCAGTGCTGACCCAGGAAGTACTTACCTCTGCTGGTCTGCCACTTCCCCTGGAATGGACCCACACTTCCTGCATACTGGCACTTTTGCTCCCAGGGTCCATTATCACCTGGAGAAAAACACATGAAAAATACAGTGATGTTCAATGATCCAAATGGAAACATGATCGCTGGTAGTCAGTGATCACTCACCAGTGAACCAGATCAGAGTGTTCTCCTTGTCTAAGGCATCAGAGGCATTCTTTATTGCCCCCACCAGACCGTCCATCTCCCGCAGACTGGCAGTGTACACACCTCCCTCTGAGGGGTGAGGGGCAGGGGGTAGGGGGGCGTGGGACGGAGGGAAAAGGGGGACGTGCATGTGTGCCAGAGCTACATAGAGCAGAAAAGGTTGTCCCCGTTCCCTATAAAGAAACATGACATCATGATATTGATAACATAAAATAAACATATTTAAACATTTGTGCACTGAGAAGAAAGGTATATTTGAGCTACGAGTATCGTAGGCTACTGTATATGCCTATAGATAGCCACTTTACTTGCTAGAGAAAGGGCATGCTCTTCTCTTTGGCAGAGTGAGAGTGTATTAAGCCGTCACGAGACCTGATACTGTAAGCGATGGGCACTTCAAACAGGTGTGATATAAAATGAGAGAGGGTCAGACTTACAGTATATGGTTCAGCCCAAATAACCCCCTCTTAACACACATGTCTTACTGTCTAGGCAGCTATGCTCTGACATGAGAGAATGGAACACCATCTTTGCTTTTGGAATCAGAATGTTGGCACGGACAGATTGTGAAATGGGGTTCTGAAAATAAACAGCACGTGCACCAACAAAAACATGTTGACATTTCTGTTCTAACAATCGGGGCTACATTCGTTCAGAAATATGTTCCCTTTGCACTAACCTGTAAACATATCACACCATTACCAACATACAACTGTCTCACTGAGTATGTAGGCTATATCAACAGCAGCAACCCAAGTTACAGTACTGTATATGAGGGTTGTGGTCTATTAAATAGCTGTATCTTTTTTCCTGTCACATTTAGGTTTTTATGGGCATATTTTACCTGGCTGTGTGTATGACATTCAGTGCAGTGGAGGTGTATCGCTGTGTTAGCCTCCACAGGTCCAGAGGCTGCTCTACGATGGTCCCGTTCTCAAACAGAGGCAGAGCCACCTTGGTGTAACAGCTGCTGTAGCCACTCCTCTTCAATCTGGTTAAGTAGACGACCCACATCTTCAGCATTAGGAGAATACAGAGTTCTGACTAGGGCTGTTACGGTGACCGTATTACCGCCACACCAGCGGTCAAGAGTCATGAAGGCAGTCAAATTCCACGTGACCGTTTAGTGGAACATTCCCGCTAATAGCCTACTGCAGTGTGTGCATAGCTGCCTTCATAATGTGAAGAAATAGCCTAATAGTTTATCAACATTTTAAGCTAAACGTTCTGACCTGTTGCATCAGCCTCATTGCGTAAAACATGTTTTTTGATGCTAGAGGTTGTATTAATTTGGGATCTAACGCATCCCACAGCTGTCCCAGACTATGTTTGGAATATTTATTTCTCGCACAGAATAGAATAGGTCAACTTTTGTACTATAGGGGATAGTAGATTGACATAGGCTAGTGCTTTTGCTGTTCGTTAGGCCTACTCATCTTGTTGGCTGACGAAAAGTAAATGTCGACAGTTCTTCCAATATCTTCAATATGCGCCTCGGAATTTGATAAGGACGCGCGCAGTTGCATCCCCGATGTGTCTGTCTTCACTTGTAGCCATGTGAGTGAGAGGTGCTTCGGAGCACGCAGCACGCAGGGAGAAGGGAATTAAAATGATTATATTCAGCCCAAGGGCATAACGGCCACTGGCTGCAAAATGCTGGATTTTTTTAGGGGGCATTACAGCCACACAAAGGGGATGCCTCTGGGAAATGCAATGCATTATCAAGTGCTTGTCAAATTGTGAATGAGAGGCTGATGAAGTGTGTACAGCCTGCGCAAAAAACTAAGCAGAACACAATGCACTCCCTCAAATTGTTTGGAGAAAATATCCTTTCTATTTTTTTCAGCTTTGTTAAATTGTATTCTTCATGCTATAAAATACTATAAAATAATCCCATGGAATTCCAGGCAAATCTTGTCTGCTAAATGAGCTAGTGTAGCCCACAGCCATATGGCATAGCCAGATCAGGACCTAACATAAGGACAACTCAGAGTATGCTATTCTGTTCTTCTGAAATAGACTACATTTTCTTCATATCATGTTTCTTTAGACCTGTCTACAAATAAATAATGGATTTATTGTAAAGGTGTAGGCTATATTACATGGATTTATTAGACTTTTTAAAATGTAGATGTTCCAAAGGTCTGCATCAGTGGCTTGTAGGCTATGTGTGGAAGCCAGGAGATGCTAAATGTATGATTCATGCAGTCAAAATTATAATGCTGGATCTCAAATTAGGATCCGGCCCAGTCTATATAAACTCATCTGTCTATGAGAGCAAACAAAGACCTCTGTGTGTTACAGGAGGGGGTTGCAGTTCCGGAGCGACCTACTAGATGTCATCCTCCGACAACCTTAGGCACCTCCTCACTCACAGTCTGGACTAATCATTATCTTATTGGTGTCACGTGTGTCTACCTGTTCACCTGTGTATTTATGCCCTCACTTCCCTGTGTTCCCTTGCTCTGTTTTCTCTGCTAGTTCTCGATGCCAAACAGTACTTATCAGTGTCTGATCGCGAGACGTATGTACAGGTACTTGAGAAGTGTTCTCCCTGTTTCATTGTTGTTGTTAGTCATAGTTAGTATTTCATATGTTTGCTGTCAGCCTGTTTTTGGAGACCAATTTGCTCCTCCTTTATTTTTTCGTGACAAGTCCGTTATTTTGTATCCTGGTGTTGAGACCACCAGTAAAGATCCTTGTTTCACCATCTTTGCCTACTGCCTACTGTCTATCCTGCACCGCACCTGGGTCACACCTCACACCAACCCTTACAGAAAACAGAGCCAATATGGACCCAGTGGAGGCAGCACAGTGTCGCAGCGCATTGGCAACGCAGGGAGCTATGCTGACCCAGCACGACCGCCGCCTGCAGCAGATCACAGAGAATCTCCGCCAGCTGACGATTGCCATGCAGAACCGGGTGGACACCCGACCAGCCCCGGCAGCCGGCGGAGCGGAAGCCGCGGAAGCCGCGGCAGCGGCGTATCCAGTCTCGCCTACGACATTGCGGGAACCCCGCCTACCACCTCCGGAGAGGTACGACGGACGTCCAGAGGGCTGCAGGGAATTCCTCACCCAGTGTTCCCTGGTATTCAGCCTACAACCCTCCTCCTTCCCGACGAAGCAGGGCCGGGTGGCCTACATTATCACTCTGTTGACGGGTCGGGCCCTTTCCTGGGCTACCATGGAGTGGGAGAGCCAAATTCCGGCATGCTCCGACTCCTACCATATCACCCGGGAGCTACGCAAGGTGTTCGACACTTCTCGGGTGGTGTCAGGGCACGAGGCCGGGAGGCGGCTCACGGCCTGTTGGCAGAGTGACCGTTCGGTGGCGGACTACTCCGCGGAGTTCCGGACCGGGGCTCGAAAGGCAGGATGGTAGGAGGCCGCCCTGGTCTTCCTTTACGCGCAGGGGCTATCGGAGGGGATGAAGGACGAACTCTCCTTCAGGGAGCTGCCTAAGCGACTGGATGGCCTCGTTGACCTCTCAGTGTGGGTAGACAATCGGCG
Source organism: Coregonus clupeaformis (assembly GCF_020615455.1). Classification (NCBI taxonomy): domain Eukaryota; kingdom Metazoa; phylum Chordata; class Actinopteri; order Salmoniformes; family Salmonidae; genus Coregonus; species Coregonus clupeaformis. Next base: position 10,883,349 of record NC_059222.1, on the reverse strand, counting down.
TCGTGAGAGTGCGCACGAGAGAGGGATGACGCAATGTGCACCTGTCCAGGATGGAGAAGCAGAGACGTCTGTGCCAGGGACGTTGCCTGTACTGCGGCCAGGCAGGTTACCACTGCGACTCATGCCCGGAGAAGCCGGGAAACGGGAGGGCTCGCTAATATCGGGAGGGGTGCTAGCGAGCTGGAATCGAAACCCCAACCCCAGAGACTCCCGGACTTTCCTCCCCGTTAGGGTTCAGTGGGCCCGCGCTGCGCGTCGGGCGCATGCACTGGTGGATTCGGGGGCCGTGGGAAACCTGATGGACACGGGGCTGGCCCAAGGGTGGAGCCCCGGATAGACTGGTCCACGGGGCGGCTCATCCTGGAAGGAGGCGCCGCCTCCATCCTGTTCCGGTCTCCACCGACCACTCATCAGCCCAAACCACTGTCATCCTCCAACAACTTTAGGCACCTCCTCACTCACAGTCTGGACTAATCATTATCTTATTGGTGTCACCTGTGTCTACCTGTTCACCTGTGTATTTATGCCCTCACTTCCCTGTGTTCCCTTGCTCTGTTTTTTCTGCTAGTTCTCGATGCCAAACAGTACAAATCAGTGTCTGATCACGAGACGTATGTACAGGTACTTGAGAAGTGTTCTCCCTGTTTCATTGTTGTTTTCAGTCATAGTTAGTATTTCGTATGTTTGCTGTCAGCTTGTTTTTGGAGACCAATTTGCTCCTCCTTTATTTTTTCATGACAAGTCTGTTATTTTGTATCCTGGTGATGGGACCACCAGTAAAGATCCTTGTTTCACCATCTCTGCCTACTGCCTACTGTCTATCCTGCACTGCACCTGGGTCACACCTCACACCAACCCTTACATCTGTGTATGTTTGTATACAGAGTTACCTATGAGCATACAACCCCCACCTGTTGTGTAGTATCTGTGGTCCAGGGTCACAGGGAGGGCAGGAGGGCAGGTCGTAACCAGGCAGGTCTGTACAACCCATATCATTACTGTAGGGGATCCCCAGGTAGTAGTCAAAACCTAACCACAGAAAGCAATAAGACACTCTCATTGTTTTAGACCTCAAATTCACTGTAACGTCTGCACTACTGTGGCTTCATGCAGATAGATATAGATATAGCAGATATAATATGTCAACCATTTAACTCAAGAACTCAATGCCTCTTACCTCTGTTGGTGGGACTGTATGGACCATTGTGCCCTAGATGCCATTTACCTGCACTTACAACAGAGAAAAGACAACGGGTTATAACATAATAAAATAGAATAGAACAGAACAGGACAGAATAGAACAGAACAGAACATAATACAATATATAATAAAATAGAATAGAAGTGGTCTCTTTGCCTCTCACCGATCATGGCTGTGTAGTATCCATCCTGGTGCAGTATCTCAGCCAGGGTGGTCTCAGAGAGGGGTAGCCCCCCCATGGACCCCACAGCAAAGTTGTGTGTGACCCCGTTCCTCAGGCCGTGTCGGCCTGTGAGGAGAGCAGCGCGGGACGGGGAGCAGGTGGAGGCTGGGGAGTGGAAGTCTGTCAACCTGGAGGATGGATACAGATGAGAGGGCTTATGGAGGACAAAATGGGTTTTGAACAAATACGGTGCAGGTCACCAACCCTGGTTCTGGACTAGAGAGTTACAGGGTGTGCAAATACTTGTTACAAGACATAAGTAAGACATGTGTAGCTCATGACTCAATAAAGGTATTTGACACCAGGACTGGAACTAAAGCCTCCACCTCCTGTAGCAGTTATCCATGACACCTGTGAGAAAAAGCTTACTTTAAGTTAGGCTAGTTGGTTAGTGAACAGGCTAACAAGAGCTGTACCTCATTCCTTGCTGGGCCATCAGGTCCAGATGAGGGGTTTGGCTTGACCTCTGACCTGCCTGCTGGTTGGCTCCCAGGTCTCCCCATCCAATATCATCCGCCAGAATGATGATGAAGTTGGGTCTCCTGGTGCGGGTCCTGTCCCCATCTTCATTCTGGCTCAATGTGTGGAACAGTAGCCCACAGAGCAGGGTCCCATATAATAGGAGCAGGAAGACACTCCCTGCCATTCTGGTTCAAGACCTGGGAGAGTGACAGAGTAAGACAAGGCAAAGAACTGATCAAACCTAAGGTCCCAAGAGACACTTTTATGGCAGCTTTGGTTTGAATAATGTATTATTAATTATTATAATGATCATGGTCAACTGCAAAAACAGCACAGGACTCAGGCCCACTGTTAGACTGCTGCACTGCACACAGACTGCACTCTGATAGTTATTAGGTGCAGGGGGCTGCAGTAGACCGATACAGGACAGCGTTGACTGACTGTAACTCGATCCCCTTAACCCCTGTGTTTCGTGTGTGAGAGAGGGAGAGAGAGAGAGAGAGAGAGAGAGAGAGAGAGAGAGAGAGAGAGAGAGAGAGAGAGAGAGAGAGAGAGAGAGTGCCGCAGTAAGGTTGTCACTGGTTTCACCGGTCATAAACTGAACAGCACACAGGATTACTACATTTTTCCTCTAAAACTGAAAAACAGGTAAGAGTTATGCAATACAAATTTTACTATCTTGAAGTAAATGTTCTGTATCTGACTGAGAAGTATCGATTGAAAAGGAGCAACAAGTGAGCTGGCAAAGAGTCAACCTAGTTATCTACAATTCACGTTGCCAACAGCATGAATAAGACCTGTACTATGGGTAGTTCAATGCAGTCCTTCACAAACTCGTGCTACCTTTAAATTCAAGTTGTGGGCTTTCCTCTCCTCAGCTCTCCTCTCCTTAATTTGTCAAAATATTGGATAAGTGGAAGCAATATGGGAAAGACCCACCCAAGAGATTTGCTTTCACCGGTGGTTCTTCGAGATCAGTCCACTAAAGGTGAGGAATAAGGCTAGGAGCCTAAAGTTCTGTTCTCATTATAACAATTATTTGGACAGTTCCAAATTAGTGAGATTTTTCAGTTAGGGAGTGAACGTTATTTATAATAAGGTTCACATGGAGAAAATCGGACCTCTCTGAACTGAAAATGGATGGCCCTCCCTTCAGCAAAATATAGTTTACCTAAACCCTATCGGAACGCTAAAAAACAAAGACAAAAACCAAGAAGAAGACCCTCTCCTATACCCAAAATAATAATGAAAACAAAGTGGATAGCGTTTACCCGCACTTCTTGGAGAGACCAGGCAGAGCCTTAGATATGCCGTTTTAGAAGCTGTTCTTCGTCCTGTAGCCTACATGGCACAGCCGGAATTTTGATAGCACACAGGGCTGCGGATCAGAAGGTTGTGGGTTCGCAGACCACCGTGGACATGAGTAGGGGTGGAAAGATATCCTTTATAGTAAAAGCATTGCATGAATCGATCATCGTATTTGCAGGTCCGAGAGAAAATAGCCGTTTATAAACATTACATGCAATTCTACTTAATTTTATATATTAGAGAAATATATTTTTTTAACCACACAAATTACCGAAATTACAGGCTAAGAATCGACAGAGAAATAGGCCTATGTGTTCATCTTATCATATTTCTCCAATGCCAAATCAGTGTGTCTTGTTTGCAACGAAACTGTCCCTTTGCAAATAATTCAATCTGAGACGTCATTAGGAATCTGAGCATTGTACTTTCAAAAGTTAGGCCTACCTTTCTAACCCAGACAGAGTAGGCCTACCGACGCAGAAAAGTGTCAGCTTTAACCGCTGGCTACTCTTCTTCCGTGGCATTACCCAACAAGCGAAGGTCACAAGTGTTTCCCTAAAAGCTGTCTGGGTTTAAACATCTTCTATTGTACAGAAAGTGAATAGCTTAATCAATTGATAGTGACAGAATTAGATTACTTCCCAAGCAAAGTCAGCCTCTGAAGGTCAACGAAACGAAACAATGATATCCCCATATGCATCTGAGTCACGTTTTCCCCGGGTATTTTACAGCTTGTTTCTAGCATAAAGCATCACGGACCAAAGCGCTATTATAGATCACTTTATGTAATCGGATACATTTGATTTTCTTCAAAATCATTTGCCATTTTCTTTAATAAAAGGTAGGCATGTGGCATATCCTCTCATACCCCTCAATTCGAGTCTTAGTTTTAATTTAACAGCCCTTCACCTGACACAGGCTATTTAAAGATTGCATGGTGTGTGGAAGAATTGACAGACAAATCTACGGATATAGCAGCCTATAGCCTAAACATGTAGGCCTACCTCTTATTTCTTAAATAGGAATTATTTTTATTTTTATTTTACCTTTATTTACCTAGGCAAGTCAGTTAAGAACAAATTCTTATTTACACCGGCCAAACCCGGACGACGCTGGGCCAATTGTGCGCCGCCCTATGGGCCTCCCAATGGGCCTCCCAATCACCGCCGGTTGTGATACAGCCTGGAATCGAACCAGGGGCAAGCACTGAGATGCAGTGCCTTAGACCGGCTCCAACACAAATAACTCTTGTTGTTATTAAAGTCTAATTAAAATGAAGATGGTTGAAATGAATTATGTCTAAGCCTACTCTCAGCACCATGAGCTGTCCATTTCCGATTGATTATGCCACGGCTACAAGTTTCAACCCCACAATGTAAATTCCTCGAATCCGGCTGTTGTGAGGTCAATAACTCTGATAAGTACACCATGGGCAAGAAACATATTGTTTTTAATAAAATCAATTAGGCTATAGTAGTAGCAAGCAATCAAAGTTGACCTCCGGTCCTCCTTCTCATCTTCTTCGTGCTCTCCTTCTCAAACCGAACAGAGCATAGGCTATAGCAGGGTTCCCCAACTGGCGGACCGTGGGCCGAATTTGCCCCGCTGGTGGTTTTATTTGCCCCCCTCCTCCATGTTTTCGGAGAAAAAATAATCATATATATATATATATAGCCTATATACATACAGTACCAGTCAAAAGTTTGGACACACCTACTCATTCAAGGGTTTTTCTTTATTTTTACTATTTTCTACATTGTAGAATAATAGTGAACACATCAAACCTATGAAATAACACATATGGAATCATGTAGTAACCAAAAAAGTGTTAAACAAATCAAAATAGATTTGAGATTAACCCTTGAATGAGTAGGTGCGTCCAAACCTTTGACTGGTACTGTATATAATTTTTCTACTCTATATATATATAAATATATATATATTTTTTGCATTTCATTGTTGGACATGTAAAAATTTAAAAATACCAGGAAATCAGCTCCAAGTAATTTTAATTTGGGAAATCTGTTCCCAAGTAGTTCTATGCATATTAAAGAGACACATGATCATATACAAATGTAAGCAAGGTTTGAAATTATTATGTTTTAGTCAAATATTATATATGTTTGGGCTTCTTGCAGTCAATTTGCAGTCTACAAATTATTTATAATTATGTTCTGGACCCCCGACCATCCGCTCAATAATAAATCGGCCCGCAGCTGAATCTAGTTGATGATCCCTGGGCTGTAGGCTAGTCCGCATGCAAGATAGTGCATTTTTTGGACTAGACCTAATCAAAAATTATTTTGACTCTCCTCGTGAACTGCCACTTAGCCCTACACAGTATTAGTTAAGCAGCACACAAAACAGTTTTTGCTCAGCAAGAGCAGAGCAGGCCTGGACTCAGGGTTTGAATATCCATTGCTGTGTGTAATGCTGCCTAGTTTTATTTACACCATCCCAGCAACTATCTTACTAATATAACTTTGCTCTGTGCATCTCCGAGCATGCACTTTGTAGCCTATAGCCTATGTATCGTTTGATTGAGAACACACTAAACAGCCTTTAGTCGCAATTGATATTGAGCACCCAGCAGAGAATCAGAGATGAGGGGCAGCATCGGGCACACATCGATATGTAGCCTAATAAGAAACTCCTTCTAAAACACTGAGAAATATTGAAATGTAATTAATTACAAATTACATGACCCTTCCCCTGGACTAGATTTAAAGAATACTAACCCCTCCCCTTGACTGAAATTGAAGAAGCATGACCCTCCCCCATTTTCCTACTGCAAAAACAGGTTTTTCAAGAGGCCCAATAATCACCTCTGTAGCCTAGTTATAATGTAATAATAGTTTTCATAGTGGTCTAACATTAATTACTGATTAAAATACTTGGGCAGCTTATAGCTTACAGCTTATAGCCAAATCGGTTAGTTGCAAAATATCTGAAGGCTCTAGAAGGCCCTAGAATGTAAGAGAACATGATGCCATGGGCTAAGAAAAGTAAAGTAGTATTGGTGTTATACTTTAGGCTAAGTCAAGTATATAGAGGGCTTAACTTTATCTGCTGTTTGTCTTTCCTTTGACCACCTTTGGCTGAAGGGGAGATAACATGTTGGCCCATTAAACATTGGTGTGGGTCGACCCACACAGATCTATGCACACACACTTTTGGTTAAAAGACCGACAAGACAGACAAGTCAGAGAAGATAAGACAGCACTGCAGCATAGGTTAAGACCGTTGGGATGGATGAGTTGCCAATGACATAGGCTATTCACCAATGACATCAAGGGATGGCATTGCTCATTAATTCATTGAGAAAAGGCTAACTGGATATGTGGAGCGTCAATAAAGGCGGTGAGTGAAACAGGTTTATGTGTGTGTGAATACATTATTGTTGTGTAATTGAAGGTGTGCTAAATAGCACTGCAACATTGATTAGGATCCTTGATACAAAGTAACTGTTGCGTTGATATAGCAGGCAGCGTGTCCTGAAAAGCTACATTGATTCCAATGTAAGCAGCAACAACAAGTAGCAACAACTTTCATCATAACATTGCCTGAAACGAGAATAGTTAGCAAGTTACAACTATGTACCTAACATATGAAATTGATAAAGGATACTTTGTATTGAGATTTTGCCACATAATCCACAGGTAACTAACTATAAATCAGTGATTAATTTACCGCTTTACAAAGAAGTCTTGCTTGCACAGTTATTGCAGCCTCGAAGAACGTGCACGTTCACGCCAACAATGCGCGTTCACATATACCCACAGTTACCAAAGAGGGTTAGCTACAGTGGGGAGAGGGACTGTCTCAGAAAGTCACACGTAAACTGCTCTTCATAAATCAGCTAATCCTAGCCTATATATGTCAAACTTTTACAATATTAATATTAATATATTAACCTTATACATAATAATAACATTTGCATTATTAACTATGTATTTATTTTCTTCCCAATCACAAGCATAGTTTACTTTACTTTTCTATGAACTTCCAGATACCTTTTCTAAAAGTTCTCTATTGCCCCCTTTCCTACAGCATCCCCTGCTCCAACCATGACAGTGTGGGGGTCCAGAGTAAAGCGCTACATGGGGCCTAACGTCTACACGGCTCCACCAGACGGTGGCTGGGGCTGGGTGGTGGCGGTCTCCTTCTTCCTGGTGGAAGTGTTCACCTACGGAGTCATCAAGAGCTTGGGCATCTTCCTCCAGGACCTGATGGGGGAGTTCGGGGAGAGCAACAGCCGAGTCTCTTGGATCATCTCCATCTGCGTCTTCACTTTGAGCTTCACTGGTGAGACTGGGGATGGGGGATGAGAGGGTCTAGGGCAGGGGTTCTTAAACTTTTTCAGCTGAAGACCCAAATGAGGAATTGACTGTCCTCCCGTGAGCCAAATGGTTCTCCAAATTAAGAAGAAATAGTGTGTGATTATAGATGTATTCTCATAACTTGCGACCCACCTCTCACATGCCCAGGGCCCACTTTGGGTCCAGACCCATAGTTTAAGAAACCCTAGTCTAGGGCAATTCTGGTTCTGAAGAGCTGTTGAGTGTGAAGGCTTGGGTTACTGGCCCAGACTGCATGACCTCATAATAATGTTTTTAGGGCGATATTAACTGAAAAAGTTCAGATGCTCTATAGTGTGCCATATCTTAGTGCTAACAAGAGATACCTATCCCCTCTCTCCTCACAGCTCCTCTTGCTTCTGTAATGACCAACCGATTTGGGTTCCGGCCAGTTGTTATGATTGGTGGACTCCTCGTCTCCATAGGAACCATCGCCAGTGGCTTCACCAACTCCATCAACGAGATGTACATCACCATCGGACTCGTTGCAGGTATGACAAACAAACACACACACACACGATTGACCATCACAACTGTCACAGTGGCACCAGTGTTGTCACCAGTGTATGTGCGTGTGTGTCCTCTCCCCTCCACAGGTCTGGGGTACAGTCTGACCTTCCTGCCCACCGTCACCCTCCTGTCTCAGTACTTCTCCCAGCGACGCTCCCTGGTCACAGCTGTTGCCTCCACGGGAGAGTCCATCTCTGTGTTCGCCCTCGCCCCAGGTAAGAGGTCACAGGGGGACTAAAAACTTCTGCTTACTAGCAAAGTTTCTCTTTAAAAAAGGCAATGTTTCAGTTTACCAACCTTCCCATTACCTTAATCTCACTTTTCTCAATTGCTTTTTCTTTTCAAATTAACCCACATTTAATTTTAGGTTGGATTGCAAACCCTGACCACTATAGTCTTGTATTTAAAATACTCTCCTCTCTGTTCTCCCCCCTCTGCTCCTCAGCGTTCTCTGCTCTGAGGGACTGTATCGGCTGGCGTTACACCCTGGTGGTGATCGGAGCTCTGCAGGGCATCATCATCATCTGTGGTGTTTTGCTAAGACCCATCATCATCAGACCTGGACCAGCCACGGAAACAGAGACAGGTGGACTGGCTGACAAAGAGCTGAAGGCTCTGGATACTCTGAACACACAGGAGGAGTCCTACAGTAAGGAGAGATTGTACACTAAGGACAGTTCATATGCTAAGGATAGCTCTTACACACCACAGAGTTCCTACTTTCAGGATAACAAGCTGACTCATTGTTACTCCCTGAGCTCTGGAGAGTCTGAGGACTCTGGGGTCCAGTCCCTCCATCACCAGGTCCTGGACGATGGTAGCAAGGCAGGGGAGGATATTCCTCTGAAGGGGAAAGAGGAGAAGGGAGAAAAGGGGGAAAAAGAGGGAAGAGAGAAGAAGGAGGCGTCTTCACAGCGGTGCTTAGGAAGCAAGAAGGAGATGGAGAAGGACGAGGAGCAGACACAGACAGTATCCGCCCAGAAGCACAAACTCCTTGACTTCTCTGTGCTGAGAGAAGGCAGCTTCATTTGCTACGCTCTCTTCGGCCTCTTCGCCACTTTGGGTTTCTTCGCCCCTCAGCTCTACATCATCGAGCTGAGCGTGAGCCGCGGCGTGGAGCGCGACCGCGCCGCCTACATGCTTTCCACCATGGCCATTGCTGAGATCTTCGGCCGCCTCTCCATTGGTTGGGTGCTAGGCAGGAAGCTGTTTAGAGGCAGGAAGCCCCTGGTGCTGCTGGGATGTGTAGTCCTGCTGTGCCTGGTGCTGGTGGCCTTTACCCTGGTGTGGGAGTTCTGGGGCCTGGCGATGTGTTGTGGGTTCTATGGTTTTTTTATGGGCACTGTGTCATCAACGCATATACCCATGCTGGCAGAGAAAGATGTGGTGGGCATAGAGAGGATGTCGTCAGCCGTGGGGGTCTATGTGTTTATACAGAGCTTTGCTGGGCTGGCCGGACCACCTCTTGGAGGTAAGTGATGCATTCAGGTCTCACATTTATTCACAGCTCTCTGTCATGTCATGTCTCTTTTGCTCTCTCTCTCTCACTGATGATAGATTTACCATCAGTTTTATTTTCATTATCATCAAAGGAAATAACTTGATTCATTTGTGCATAATTTTAATGAATGATTTTGTTTAACTTGTAAAAATGTTATTGTACTCTCTCAGGTGTTTTGGTGGACCTGACTCTGAACTACGGCTCAGCGTTCTACTCCTGTGCGGTGGGTATGGGTCTGGGAGCTGTGTTCCTTGGACTGATACGACCAGCCAAGAGAGGCCTGCCCTGCTGCAGCAGGAGGGGGCATCAGAACTGCCCAGAACCCCTGCAGGTTGGGCTGGGGAACCCTGTACCTCAGCGAGAGGGGAAGGAGGCCTTGGACAGAAACAGTCTTCAGGACTTCCTAGAAGTCGACCTTGATTTGGACCAGAAACATGAAATCGTTACTGAAAAAGGCCAACCGATGACAATCTCTACTTGAAAAGACATCACACAGGTCAGAAGGAAACCCCATAAGAGTCTGAACTGAAGTCTCGGTTAAGCTAGTGCTGATAGAAACAAATCAGACAAATATGTGAATAAAGACTGCCACGGACGGATAAGGAATCTCTATCCTGTGATTTCAGATCTGGTTTCGGGAGTCTGGAGAGGTTTCATACCTCCAGTGACTCACACTGAACAATGGAAAGGGCATACTGAACATCCTGGATGTAAGGGGTGAAATTAACACTTCAACCTTTGTTGTAAACTGGGACAACAATGTTATTAAGGCTTCCATGAACATCAAAACACTGTGTTTTAGCTCATGGTACTGTTAGAGAGGATATACAAACAATATGTAGAGGCCGGTTATTAGATTTATGAAGTCAGCTGGGAAACCTTATTATGCTCACACTTGATTTCAAAGTACAATTGTAAGGCAACCAGCTGCAATAAGATTGTGAGTTTGCTCTAAAAAAATTACATTAAAGTTGATTCAAAGTACAATTGTAGCTCATTTGGGCATAAAGCTGAACCAACATACATTCTCAAGTTGAATTGTATGTTCACTCAACTTTGAATTTTAGGTTGAGTGAACATACACTGAACAAAAATATAAACGCAACATGTAAAGTGTTGGTCCCATGTTTCATGAGCTGAAATAAAAGATCCCCTACATTTTCCATACGCACAAAAAGCTTATTTCTCTAAAATGTTGTGCACAAGTTTGTTTACATCCCTGTTAGTGAGCATTTCTCCTTTGCCAATATAATTCATCCACCTGACAGGTGTGGCATATCAAGAAGCTGATTAAACAGCATGATCATTACACAGGTGCACTTTGTGCTGGGAACAATAAAAGGCCACTCTAAAATGTTTTGTCACACAACACAATGCCACAGATGTCTCAAGTTTTGAGGGAGCGTGCAATTGGCATGCTGACTGCAGGAATGTCCACCAGAACTGTTGCCAGAGAATGTAATGTCAATTTCTCCACCATAAGCCGCCTCCAACTTCGTTTTAGAGAATTTGTCAGTACGTCCAACCGGCCTCACAACCGCAGACCATGTGTATGGCGTCATGTGGGCGAGCGGTTTGCTGATGTCAATGTTGTAAACAGAGTGCCCCATGGTGCCGGTGGGGTTATGGTATGGGCAGGCACAAGCTACAGACAACGAACACAATTGCATTTTATCGATGGCTATTTGAATGCACAGAGATACCGTGACGAGATCCTGAGGCCCATTGTCGTGCCATTCATCCGCCGTCATCACCTCATGTTTCAGTATGATAATGCACAGCCCCATGTCGCAAGGATCTGTATACAATTCCTGGAAGCTGAAAATGTCCCAGTTCTTCCATGGCCTGCATACTCACCAGACATGTCACCCATTGAGCATGTTTTGGATGCGCTGGATCGACGTGTGCGACAGCGTGTTCGAGTTCCAGCCAATATCCAATATAACTTTGCACAGCCATTGAAGAGGAGTGGGAGAACATTCAACAGGCCACAATCAACAGCCTGATCAACTCTACGTGAAGGAGATGTGTCGCGCTGATCAGGCAAATGGTTGTCACACCAGATACTGACTGGTTTTCTGATCCACATCCCCACATTTTTTTTTAAGGTGTCTGTGACCAACAGATATACAGGTATTCCCAGTCATGTGAAATCCATAGATTAGGGCCTAACAAATTTATTTCAATTGACTGATTTCCTTATATAAACTGTAACTCAATAAAATATTTTATATTTTTGTTCAGTATACAATTCAACTTGAGAATGTATTCTATCCTATTTTCATATTTCCTAGTGTAAAATTAAACTATGACAATACATTACATATATCATAAGGCCTTTCTTTGAGGGCCTAATTACACACTAACGCAGTGGTCTGCAATTCACATTATGCTGACTTGCAAAGTGATGTGTAATTCCTATTGGAGGATAGCCAACAACTGGAACTTTTAATTGTGGTCCTCTGTAGCTCAATTGGTAGAGCATGGCGCTTGTAACGCCAGGGTAGTGGGTTCGATCCCCGGGACCACCCATACGTAAAAATGTATGCACACATGACTGTAAGTCGCTTTGGATAAAAGCGTCTGCTAAATGGCATATTATTTATTATTATTATTAATCACCTGCAACCTACATTGAGAATGACTTCCAGTATAAGGAAGATTGATTATTGAGACTACCTTAATCATATAAACTGGAACAGCCACCTCAGTAATGGGTCCAAAAATTCCACCACTAACAGATTGGATTAGTTTAGAAAATGTATGTTATTTATGTTTGTGTATCATAAGATGAATCAACCAATAAATGTACATGCAAAAACACAGTTATTGAAACAAACAATTCTGAAAATCAACCTGCAATAGAGCACGCTGTGAAATATGGTAATGATGGGCGTGGTTATGAGTGATTTTGAACGAACATACATTTGTAATTTTACTCAACAAGCTTGTTCAAATTCATCTCACTTCGAGGAGAGTTTGTTGATTCAACGTACAATTGTAAGGCAACCAGCTGCAATAGGATTGGAAGTTTGCTCAACATTTGGGCATATAGCTGAGCCAACATACCAAACATTCCAAAGGCAAACATGAATTTGACATTTTACTCAAAAAGCTTTTTAAAAATTCAGCTCACTTCGAGCAGAGTTTGTTGAGTGAATAAAGGGCGACTGCGCTTCCTGATTTGGCCTTATTTTAGATTTGGTTATTTAAGAAATGCTAGCGGCCATGACTGAAACGTGAGATGGTTTCGGGACATGATTTGACATGGGTGTCTTTTGTGATTGTGTTCACAGGTGGGAAGAGTTAGACAAATTATTTTGCCAATTAGCTTCAACCGGTTGGTGTGCGACCATAGCAATATTGGTTTGACTTTGGATAGCCTATCTCTGGGGATAGTTAAGGATTGTCAGTAAATTACACAATGTAAATGGGACAATATTTTCATGTTGCACATATTTTGTTGTCTCATGAAATGCTTTCAATATTTGTATATGAATTTCTACAATTTATAGTTGGTTTGAGGTTTTTAAGTCATTGAAATCTGGAGCTATTGACCTTTTAAAATATTGTCTCATGTACACTGTGTAATTTACTGATGGTCCCTAACTAGCTCCATAGGGATATCGAATGTCAAACCAAATTGACCATGGGCATTATGATCAGGTCACTTGCAGCTGCGCTCTGAATTGAAGATTACTTGGGACAGAGAAGAGTTTTGACTGGGCTGAGCGGGAGCTGTCCTCCCATAGGGGTGGGAGGGCCAAGAGACCAGAGGTGGCGGAACGGAGTGCTTGGGTTGGGATGTAGGGTTTGAGCAAAGCCTGAAGGTAAGCAGGTGCAGTTCCCCTTGCTGCTCCATAGGCAAGTGTAACAGGTCAAAGAATTACAGATTTTTGCAACCGTTCATTTTCTATTTTTTATTTTATTTTGTGAGTTGATTTCACCAAAATATTGTATTGTTCAGCATTTCGTGTAGTTTACAGATATTGGGAGAGTTAGTTGTGTAAGTGCGCCCTCTAGAGTGTTGGTTTGGTTATATGCGGAGGGGTCTCATGCTTTTCTCAGTCTGCATTGTACTCGACTGAGAGAGGTATGTGTTCACTTCGGCGTGATATAAACTTGATATACCTGTTAAAACTAAAACGTTTCAGTGCACATAGTAACTTGTATGTATATAATATGATGAGTGTACGTACATTTAATCAAGCCGTGTTGTGAATTTAGTTATTTTTGAGAGTTTGAGAAATTGCTAACTTAGCTAACCTCGTGTTTTGTTTAGCTGTAAGTTAGCAATCGTCATTCTATCCTCTTGTGTTGAAGCCCACGTTGTTCTTTTTATGTTAGGCGGATTCTGGTCGAGGGTAGAGTTTTGAACATTTTCTCTCCTTGATGTTGAACAGGTATGTATTCCCTATATCAGGTTAAAAATATGTGTTCATTTAAAATGTTTTCATGTATTGATTAGTGTTTAATGGCACTGAAAAGCTCAAATGTGAAGGATTACATGTTGCTTCGTGCATATTACTGTATGTATTACCTATTTGAAAGATGGTTTATGTCATGTTCACAGTATTAATGTAAAGGCTAAAAGCTCAGAGTTTTTGGCAGAGAACATGCAATATGACACATACATTATTTTCCAATTATGTTGTATTTTATTCCTTGTATTTTTGAATGTGATTATACTGAGTCTGCATTGTACTCGACTGAGAGAGGCGGATTCTGGTCGAGGGTAGAGTTTTGAACATTTTCTCTCCTTGATGTTGAACAGATTGAGAGAGTTGTACACAATAAAGTGCCTTCAAGTACGCCAGTGTCTTGTCTTCAGTGCACCGGAACACAACGCAGTAGTCGGCAACGAGCAGACCGCGCCGGCTACACAAGCACCAGGGTCTTGAAGATGATGCGAGCTTTGACTGGAAGCCAGTGGAGTGTGCGAAGGAAAGGAGTGATTTGGGAGATCTTAGGAAGGTTGAACACCAGGCAGGCTGTGGCATTCTGGATATGTTGCAGGGGTTTGATGGCACAAGCAGGGAGCCCAGCCAACAGAGAGTTGCAGTAGTCTAGATGAGAGATGACAAATGCCAGGATTAGGACCTGCGCCGCTTCCTGTGTGAGGAAAGGTCGTACTCTACAGATGTTGCAAAGCCCTCAAACTCAACTCTGGACCTCAAAGCCAGTTCCACTGCATTTTTTCATTGTTCACCTCTAATCAGGGACTTATTTTGACCTGGGACCTGGGTGCAATTAAGTATCAGGTAGAAAATAAAATCAGCAGGCTCCGGACCTCGTAAGGTAAGAGTTGAATACCGAAGCAATGTTCCGATGCCTGTATCACTTTATCAGAAGCATGTGATCAATGACGTGCAAAGCTTTGATTAGTCGAACAACCACCTGATTGGTTTGGTATTGGTTTGGTAGAAGAGAAAAAGGCTACGCTGCGCACACGCTACGGGGTGTAGGAAGTCATCTATAATAATTCTAAAATGTTTAATCCTTTTGACCAGCAGGTGCCAGTAGTGTACACTGTGTTGATCAAAGCCTTGAGTAATGAACCCATTTTCGACACAATTGGCTGGAAAACGTCAATGCTTCAGGAAGCTTTGTTTCCCCATCACTATGCGGAGTTATCAACCGTGATGGAGAGGTCTTGGAGTGGGCAGGCCTTTCCCGGGAGGAAGAGCAGCTCCATTTTGTTGAGGTTGAGCTTGAGGTGGTGGGCTGACATCCAAGCTGAGATGTCTGCCAGGCACGCAGGGATGCATGTCGCCACCTGGTTGTCAGAAGGGGGGAAGGAGTAGAGTAGGTGAGTGTCATCCGCATAGCAATGATAGGAGAGACCATGACAACGTTTAATTTAACAACAAAACTCTCTTTATCAACAAAACTCTCTCTGTCCTCTATATTGTTAAGTGTGTTCAGGTGTGTTGGCTGCTGTTGGCACAGCTGCTCTTAATGAATGCTTGTTTCCTTTGAAATGGGTTATGGTTGAATAGACTAAAATGAACAGCTATATATGCGTAAAAAAAACATGGCATGCTTGTTCCATCCTGGTGAACCAGTGGACTAATTCCAGGGATAGAGAACAGAAGATTGATGCAGTGTTGCAATAAATGTGTTTGCATGATTCATGCATAAGGAAATGAATGTCCATGTGTCCTATCTATGCTTGGAGTTCAAAACAGTTAGCCCAAAATAAGCTAGTAGTGTTATTAAAAGGCTTATTGAAACATTCAGTCAAATGTTTAGGGAAGTTATTAAAAAACCTCCAAAGAACCTATAATTCCAGTTCTCAGAGCGCTAATAAAACATCCAAGGCAAACAATCTCAGAACCTCCCTGCAAAATGTTCACTTGTGTTCTCAGAACGTTTAAAAAACGTTATATTTTACCAGTCAGGAAACGTATGACTCCGTTCCCACAACCAATGTGAAACCAAAAACATACATTCCCACAACTTCCAAGGAACCAAATGTGCTAGCTGGGAAAGCCTCCTAATAATAATAATAATTATACTTTTTTTTTTGTCTATTGTCTTTAAAGATGCACTATGCAGAAATCAAATAGTAGTCCATATAATTCAGATATGCATAAATCGAGTTATGGTCCCTATAATTCCAGAACTGGTGGAGGAATAAAAATAACTTCTAAATGCCAACTCTTGCAACCACCAGTAACACATACAACACACAATGACACATAGTCATTATTTTCCTTCAGTGACCCAGGTAGATAGTATTACCACAGATTGAACAATGAGGGTTAGTTATAAAAAATATTTGGTATTACATGTGATGCTGTAGATTTTGCAGATGGCATTCGGTCTATTTCTGCTTCAGTGGATCGTTACGTCATCGAACGTCATGTAAATACTATCAGCTGGCTCTTTTTCCTAGCAGCAGCGCACTCGATAGTTTGGATTCGTAGTACTGTACTTATTTCGGATCTGTCATTTCACCAAGACGGAATGATAGTTTGACTGCTCTCAGATAAGACTATCAACACTCGAGTTAAATTGACGAGTTGAAGAAATCTCTCGCTTGTTTCGTTATAAGTATAGCCAGTTGTCCATGCTAGCTTGTTAGCAAAGTAGCGTAGGCTATAAGTTAGCTAGCTAACAACGGCAGCTAACTCCAGCAGAGAGAGACTGGAAATAGACTTCATTGCATAACGTTAACTGAGAGATAAGCTAGTTTACTGACATAATTAGCATCCATATTCTGGGAAAGTGACAGTGAATGCTCAATTCTCAAGACTAACCAGTCAATAGTTGTTGCCTTGCTAACCAGGGCAGGGAGGCTATTCAACAAGCTAACTTTAGCATTCAGATAGATCAGAATGCCTTGACTGAGCTCGTGCGGTAAGTTTGGGGAGAGCTGCTGTACGTACGATAATAGATTTTCTGCGGGGCTAAAAGCTTCGAGGGAGAGGAGTCGTTTTCATTCAGACGTGTCCAGGGGCCTTAACGAACGTCTTTCTCACTAAAAATAAGCCATAGACAATCGTCTCCCAAATGTTGACAGAAAACAGGTGAGTTTATTTCTTACAATAATGCCTTATTTAATTACTATCGACCTCAGTGACTGTTAGCTGTATTTGTATCTCTTGTATGCTAATTGATCTCAGCGTATCAGTTTATTATCTCACTTGGTTGTTTTCTTCCCAGAGTTCTGATCAATATGTTGTCATACCCGTGGCTGATAATTTGAACACGTCTGCTCCTGTAACTAGGCTGTGCCTGAGATCGCCTATCTCTCTATTTTGGGTACTTGGTGTTCTCTCACACATACACCCACTCTCAAAATAGGCCTAATAATATATGCCATTTAGCAGACGCCTTTATCCAAAGCGACTTATAGTATATATTTTATGTATGGGTGGTCCCATACATGTAAAATGTAAATGAATCAAACCAATGGCCTTTGGTGTTGCAAGCACCATGATCTACCGACTGAGCCACACAGACCACAAACAAATTATATTTTTCTCTCTAAGACGGTCACTCTCACACTTTTACTTCCTGCCTATCTCTCTCTCTCACTCACTGTGTACAGGAAGCGGCGGCGTGGTGGAGACAATGAGGGGGACCAGCTGAACCCCCAGGCCAAAAGGTCAGGAGGGGGGCAGGAGGGTCACGCCATGGTGTCCAAGCTGGGCCAAGACGTCTGGGACTCTGAGGTAACAGAACACACACATATACTTGTGATGGTTTGTGCAACAAGTATTTTCTCTAAGTCATACCTGTTCTTCTCTCTCTGTGCTCCAGTCGTCCAGCAGTGACAGCAGTAGTGGTATCAGTAGTCCTGAGAGGGCAGCGGGAGGAGCCAGCACATATACACAGAGCCAGAAGAACCGCACGTCCCAGGGTCTCCTCAGACCCTCGCCAGAAGACCCTTCCATATCCTCGTTGAGTCTTTATGGCAACGGCACCCCCTATGACCACATCAACAGTGTCCTGAGGGAGGCCCACTTCAGCAGTCTGCAGACCAGAGAACCAGGATCTACGTGACCTCACCTCACCCCTGACCCTTGTTACCCCACTGGAAAAAGCCCATGGGTAGGATCCAGGAAGAAGTTGCCCATAAACTCAAATCTAGAATCAATTTACCCCAGATTTGTGTCTAGGAGCAACTTCATCCTACTGGGATTCAGGATGTGGCAGAAGTGGGTATACATCCTTTGGGCTCTGGACCCAATCCATACCATTGTCCCTGTGCTGTACACCTTGTAATGTGCCATACATAAAGCACACCTACATATCCAATGGCCCACCCACTGTGGTACTACTATATGCAGTATGTACAGTACCAGTCAAATGTTTGGACACACCTACTCATTCCAGGGTTTTTCTTTATTTTTACTATTTTCTACATTGTAGAATAATAGTGAAGTCATCAAAACGATGAAATAACACATGGAATCATGTAGTAACCAAAAAAGGGTTAAACAAATCAAAATATATTTTGTATTTGAGATTCTTCAAAGTAGTCACCCTTTGCCTTGATGACAGCTTTGCACTCTCTTGGTATTCTCTCAACCAGCTTCATGAGGTAGTCACCTGGAATGCATTTCAATTAACAGGTGTGCCTTGTTAAAAGTTCATATGTGGAATTTCTTTCCTTCTTAATGTGTTTGAGCCAATCAGTTGTGTTGTGACAAGGTAGGGATGGTATACAGAAGATGGCCCTATTTGGTAAAAGACCAAGTCCATATTAGGGCAAGACGAGCTCAAATAAGCAAAGAGAAACGACAGTCCATCATTACTTTAAGACATGAAGGTCAGTCAATCCGGAAAATTTCAAGAACTTTGAACGTTTCTTCAAGTGCATTCGCAAAAACCATCAAGCGCTTTGATGAAACTGGCTCTCATGAGGACCGCCACAGGAAAGGAAAACCCAGAGTTACCTCTACTGCAGAGGATAAGTTAATTAGAGTTAACTGCACCTCAGATTGCAGCCCAAATAAATGCACAGAGTTCAAGTAACAGACACAGTTCAACATCAACGGTTCAGAGGAGACTGTGTGAATCAGGCCTTCATGGTCAAATTGCTGCAAAGAAACCACTACTAAAGGACACCAATAAGAAGAAGAGACTTGCTTGGGCCAAGAAACACAAGCAATGGACATTAGACCGGTGGAAATCTGTCCTTTGGTCTGATGAGTCCAAATTTGAGATTTTTGGTTCCAACCGCTGTGTCTTTGTGACACGCAGAGTAAGTGAACGGATGATCTCCGCATGTGTGGTTCCAAGGTGAAGCATTGAGGAGGTGGTGTGGGGGTGCTTTGCTGGTGACACTGTCAGTGATTTATTTAGAATTCAAGACACACTTAACCAGCATGGCTACCACAGCATTCTGCAGCGATACGCTATCCCATCTGGTTTGCGCTTTGTGGGACTATCATTTGTTTTTCAACAGGACAATCACCCAACACACCTCCAGGCTGTGTAAGGGCTATTTGACCAAGGAGAGTGATGGAGTGCTGCATCAGATGACCTGGCCTCCACAATCACCCGACCTCAACCCAATTGAGATGGTTTGGGATGAGTTGGACCGCAGAGTGGAGGAAAAGCAGCCAACAAGTGGTCTGCATATGTGGGAACTCCTTCAAGACTGTTGGAAAAGCATTCCTCATGAAGCTGGTTGAGAGAATGCCAAGAGTGTGCAAAGCTGACCTCAAGGCAAAGGGTGGCTACTTTGAAGAATCTCAAATATAACATATATTTTGATTTGTTTAACACTTTTTTTGGTTACATGATTCCATATGTGTTATTTCATAGTTCTGATGTCTTCACTATTATTCTACAATGTAGAAAATAGTAAAAATAAAGACAAATCCTTGAATGAGTAGGTGTGTCCAGTCCTTTGACTAAATGTAGTGTATGTACTCCAGCACTTTACTGAGGGGTCTACTACTCTGTGTTGGTCTCCTTACATGAGTGAGTTGTTGTTGGACATTCTCATCGCCACTGGTGCTATCTACTACAGACAGACATCTGTATGAGTGTCTAAAGTGCTTGCTGTAGCCTAATTAATAAAGAGAAGCACTTTATCATGCCTGTTATTTTCTTGTCCAGGCCAGCACTCATTGTGCTGTTTCGTATGCAAAGCTGAGTGTGAGTTGGTGTTGATTAGTCTCTAGTTACTTTCTATGATTGTCACATTGGCCTAGAGGTTATCCAGAAAGAGAATTTCAAGCCACACTGCCAAGCTTCTTGTACTGATAAGGCGAGGTGCTTTGCAGACTAAAGGCTGAAGTTTGGGTTTGTTCTTGTATCTTGGCATTTCCAGCAGCTGCAGTGAGCATCGACTGCTCATCCTCCCACGAAAAAATTAAGAGGGAACCATGAGTACACTCACTCGCACAGAATACAGTTCTCTGTGACTATAACAGGCCAAATTCTCCATTGTTCAGGGGAGTGAATTGAACGTTACAGAATGTTCCAATGGAAATTGTATTTTTTTGTTTCTCTCTACAACATTGTTTAACGCAACACACACCACTCAACAGTATAAGCCTCAGACCCAGGGGTATGGGTCAGTCTGTGGGAAGGCCAGTGGGTTCACTGTAACGAGACACAATCTACCATATGGAAGGTGGCATTGCCACATTTTGCCATACCTCTGCTATTTTCCAGATGCCATCAGAAATATTGAGTTGCAGGGGCCTTTGAGTTTGTGTTTTCCTACAGAATCCAATAACCTGCTCTTCATACTTCCCTGTGCTGGGATCATCTTGGCAACGCTTACCTTCATCACTGTTATAGCCTGTCACCCTAGGAAAGGAAACAAAACACAGGTGGGAGACTGACAGACAACATCTCTGGTCTTGTTGATTTTTTTTTGGCCCTGTTTGAAAACTTTGAAAAAACATAATTTCTTCCTCTTTTTAAGTAAAGTCACTACTTGATTACTTAGGAGGCTGTTCTACACTATGTCCACAAGGGGGCAATCTATACCTAACGATGAACAATCAACAAATGATGGCTGCAAGCAGCAGCCCTGTCAAGTGACACAATTTCTATTCGACAATGTAGCTGTATATTTTATTTTATTATGTTACAGATGTCTGGGTACAATAACGCCACTTACTCCAGCATGAATGTGGAACTGCAGCCCCATCAGGACATCCCTGATATCAGTAGTGATCTGTATGTGTCCAGGGCAGAGAAAGGAGAGGTCCAAGCCCTTCTGTTGCAGCACGGGACATACTGCAACTATCTTTAACTCACACTCTTTTGATTTGGGCTTCTTGTTTGTCTGATTCAAGTCAAATATTGATCATTTGTTAGAAATGGATAGTTCAGGATGAATAATAACTATTGATTAATTCAGTATAACTTCATACTGCTGCAATTTACATTTCCTCTGTTTGTGTGCTGCAATTTACATTTCCTCTGTTTGTGTGCATTCTACCATTTGACTATTTGCCTTGATGATCCCCAGACCCAGACAGAAGTCTGACCTCTAAAACTAAGTATCCATCCAGGGTATTTTAGAGGATTGGATCCACCTATGGTGATAGATGAGAGCTGCCAGTAACACTGTAGGGAACAGTCCTAATGGCTGTTACCTAAAGGCCCCACCAGCACAGTAGCCAGCCACCTCTCTGTCTGGCCTACAGAGCACCAGAGATGAATTCATCAGTCACATGACTAATGACCTTGAGCTGAAAGACATGGACTTGATTGACATGTAGCATTTTCTTGCAGAAACTAAATTCGAATTTGGGGTTGGGTGTGACTCACCAACACAATAAGAAATGTTTTTATGGAGTAGAACATCTAAATAAATAAATTGTCTTTGTTAGTAACTAAATCTTGTTATATTTACACGCATAAACACTGGTTATGTTCCCCAAAATGTATGTATTTGTTAGGCAATAGACCTCTGTGGCTGTTATTTCTTTATATGTATCTTGCTGCTCACAATTTGACTTGCTGCTCACGACTGTACCAAAACTTATGTATTTGAATTGTATCTTACAATACGATCGAGTAACTTGATTTGTACTTCAGTAATGCTACTTACCCTGACTTTGAATTCCAGACAGAAACTGGCCTTCAACTAAATAGTCTCTTGTAGAATAGAATAAAACGTTTTTATACACTACTGTTCAAAAGTTTGGGGTCACTTAGAAATGTCCTTGTTTTCGAAAGAAAAGCAATCTTTTTGCCCATTAAAATAACATCAAATTGATCAGAAATACAGTGTAGACATTGTTAATGTTGTGAATGGCTATTGTAACTGGAAACGGCTGATTTTTAAAGAAATATCTACATAGGCATACAGAGGCCCATTATCAGCAACCATCAGTCCTGTGTTCAATGGCACGTTGTGTTTGCTAATCCAAGTTAGAGCCAGATTGCGCTGTTCTGTGAAGGGAGTAGTACAGAGTGTTGTATGAGATTTTCAGTTTCTTGGCAATTTCTCGCATGGAATAGCCTTCATTTCTCAGAACAAGAATAGACTGACGAGTTTCAGAAGAAAGTTATTTGTTTCTGGCCATTTTGAGCCTGTAATCGAACCCACAATTGCTGATGCTCCAGATACTCAACTAGTCTCAAGAAGGCCAGTTTTATTGCTTCTTTAATCAGCACAACAGCTTTCAGCTGTGCTAACATAATTGCAAAATGGTTTTCTAATGATCAATTAGCCTTTTAAAATAATAAACTTGGATTAGCAAACACAACGTGCCATTGGAACACGGGACTGATGGTTGCTGATAATGGGCCTCTGTACGCCTATGTAGATATTCCATAAAAAATCAGCTGTTTCCAGCTACAATAGCCATTTACAACATTAACAATGTCTACACTGTATTTCTCATCAATTTTATGTTATTTTAATGGACAAAAAAAGTGCTTTTCTTTCGAAAACAAGGACATTTCAAAGTGACCCCAAACTTTTGAACGGTAGTGTAAGTAATACACGACTGCATTGCATGAACATGTGGACACCCTGTCCCACTTCTATTCACAACCATATTCCATTTATTTAAAGAGTCAGGGAGCTAAAGAGTCAGGGAGATGTTTTCACACTAGTTTGTAGGAGTGTACCTAAATGACTGATGTCACCGTTGACCTTTGAGCTGCTCTCATGTCTTAATTAAGCATTACTAATGCCACCTAGGCTTTGGTCACTTGTTGTTTAAAGCTACTGGTCTATGAAATGTAACTGCTATATAAACAGACTGCTTTTCAATAGTGTTTTATTTGTCCTTACATTTTCACATTATTGTTAATATTCATTGGCAAAGCAAAGGTTAGGTTCGTAAAGCACATCTGGCACAAAATCCTTGAAAGAAGGCCACATAAAAAGTAAGCAATGTAATAACAACATTACACACCCAACATTGTTTTCATGTAAAGAGACCCTCGTACACATGAACGTATTGTTCATATCATACATAACAAATTGTTCTTATCTGCTTAACAAATGAAATGGACACATTTAACAGTAACAATGCTCCCATATAAATGCCTCTTTGTTTGTTCTGAACTATGCACTGCACAGACATTGTAGGCCTAAACAAACCAACGTGTCCCAAACAAGAAGACCATAATTCTGGAATAGTTTTGTGAGACAACAACATATACTGCTGCATGCATTGAGGTGGACTTGGGATATTGAAAACAGTATGGGTAATAATGGATAATAAAACCTTATTAACATTATAGGACAACAGACATGCCACAAGTACAAGAACACCAATTTCCACACATAACTATGGAATGTTTACCAATACTAATGCAAAGATCAAAGCTAGTCACTGATCATCTCTGCTATAGGATAGTATAAATCTACAACATATCTGTCAGTTGTACCATGAAAACCTGGCTTCCATGTTTGATTTGATATCTGCTCAGGCTGTCTCCGGTCAAGGTGGAGAGGCTTTAATGACCTCCAACAGGAGACCAGGAGACCTTAGGCTACTGTATGTGAGTCCTGGGACAGCTAATCTGTGCCTTACACCGCCCACGCCACACGCAAGCCTTAGCCAGCTTCACATGTCAAATCCGGTGTCATTAAGTCTGTGTCTGCCGGTGTGTAAGTCTGTATGTGTGTGTCAACACGTGTGTGTGTATAACTGTGTCTCGGTGTAGTAGAATCATCTCGAATTAGGTAAATCAAAGCCTTTACTTACACAGACAGCCAAACAAAACATGACAAGCATTACACGTAACATGTACAGTATGCGTCAAGATCAAGAACATGAATCTCAACAAGTCACAGACAGACTGAGACACCCATCCTAAGACTCAGTCTCAGACAGCCGGTCCTGGCATAGTTCTAGAGGCTGTTTGGCTGCTCCTCCTCCAAACACCTCCACATCACTGTCCAGCCAGGACACCACGTTCCCGGGGGTGTAGCAGGAACAGTTGGCCATGGTGAGGATGTCGGCTGGCTTCAGGACCTTGTCCCAGATGTTAACCTGGCTCAGTTCACCCACAAAGGCCTGCGTGGCGTCAAAGCGCCCGCCCACCATGTCCTGTTGAGGCCATAAACGACAGGCCTCGTTAAAAACAACAACAATAACATCATCCTCCTATTCGCTGTTGACCACCAGGCTCAGCCTGTCACACTCAAGGATGCTGTACTCTCTCTAAACAATGTTTTGCTTTCTCAAGTCATTGATGGTTATTAGCGTTTTATTAGCGATTGGGCTATTCATATTTGGTCTACACTCTACAGCATGGTTTCCCAATAGGTGGCCCCCCCGATCATCCGCTCAAGGGTTGCTCTAGAGCAGTGGTCTCCAACCTTTTATGAGTCAAGATCACGTTCTGAGTCCAAAAGCAAGCTGATATCTACCGCTCAGATTTTTTTTTAAACGTGACTTAAAAAACATAAGCCTATGCAACATTAACCTATTCAAAACAGTTCTGTAGCGATGATGTTTGTTCAGTAGGCTATAGGCCCAATACATTATCACTACATATTGGCTATGCTTGAATTGCCCTGCCAATGTTGTTCTTCTCTGACCATTTTGAAATTATATTTTAACATGTTAGGTATGTGACCACACAGGTAATAGATCATTTGTTGTATTACTTGTGAGGCACAACTGAGTGAGCATAATCATTTGCTTTATTTTATTTTATTGGACTGATGGCCTGCATCTGATGGTCAGTCTGAGGGGAGGGAGGGAGAGAGCAGCGGTGAGGCTGCCTGTCACCTAACTCACCGTCCCTCTGCTCTCCCTCCCTCCACTGAGCAAAGGGGACACAGTCTTCCAGCTGATGGCAAAACTCAAGTCGCACTGCTTTATTTCTGCCTCATGCACCAATTCATGTTGTTACTCCTATGACCAGAGAAAGTGAAATATTCCTCGATTTAAAAAAAGACACAAGCCGCCTAATAATAACAACACAAGCTTATCGAAACACTTTACTATACTCATTCATTGCTGCTGCAGTGCTGGTTGTAGCGTGAGTGGAAGTAGGGAGAACACACATTTTATGGCTAATAAAAGTTATGAACAAGGTGTTGACAGTGCTGAATAACAACTTAAAAATGAACTTATAAAAACACCAGCTCTTTGCTATATTCATTGAGTCTCTCTCTAGTCATGGTTTTAAACGTTTTGAAATCTCACAGTATCAACATTTCTGTGCACTCAAGGTTTCTTTTTACAGCCTATGGCTTGAGGAAACTGTGCAGACACGTTGGTCTGAGCTATCTGATTGGCCAGTGGTAGACCTATTGGGGCACTTGCTTTGCTCTCTGGGCCTGCTGGGTATGCGGCGTTCTACCTTCAGACTAATGAAATGGTTCAAATTGGGAACACTTTGATTTCCCGGCGCTAGGGCTGCTGAATCAAGTGCACCGTTGTCTTTTACAGAAATGTTTGGTGATCGACTACGAAAGCCTTGGAGATCGACCAGTCGATCGCGATCGACCGGTTGGTAACCACTGCTCTAGAGCCTATAGCACAGTACTCATGGTCATGGCTAAGCTACTGTACAATTACAATCTGTGAAAACCTGATGATGCAGTTTAGTAAAGCAAGAGTAAAATAGGTTTAAATATTTTCCATACAAATAATATATGCAATTGTGTATACTACAGATAGGGGTCACTAGCCAGCAGACTCACCTGTTCTTGCCCCAGTATGATGGCTCCTCCAGGCTTGATGGGGTGCCATGGGGCCAGGTTGTCCCCTGCCCCCAGCCTCTGACCATCCTGGTAGGCTTCCCACAGACCATCCCTGGTGGTCCAGGTGATACAGATGTGGTGCCACCTACCGTCACGCACCGACAGAGGCAGCTGAGCCACCTGGACAGGTAACAACATAGAAGAGGAGTGTAAGGAAGGTAACGATGCTTACAAACAGAAAGAAGAAATGCATATTAGAGGGAGGAAGGTTAGGGTTTGGTAAAGCTGGTATAAAACACCAGACACTGTTTTAGGCCGTGCATGCAAAAACAAAAAATCTGCAACCTCATTAAAGCCAGATCTAATTTAAAACTAAGAACCAAGACTCCTGTCAAGCAAGGTAAGCTCCCCCTCAAAGATCAGCACTACTGAGAAACACAGAGAGTTATTGAGTCATTTAGAGTGCCCTTACCTTGTCATTGATGAGCAGCTCTATGGGATTGTTGCCCCACTCGATGAGTACAATCTCATTGGCCTGTCCTGGCACTCCGTAGGAGAAGGGGGTGCCTATGCCAGGGCCGGCGCTGGACCGGAGCCACATGCAGAGTGTGAAGGCGTACATCTCAGGAAGGCTCTTGATCATGCGGCCATACAAGTAGTTAGTACGCAGGGGGAGGACCAACTTAAACTGCTCAGGGGACTTGAACCCACCATCACCTACAGAGAAAGCAATGGGAGAGCTGTCTATGAAGTCACCTCTATACTCTATACGCAGTATGCATGTAGTAAGACAGTATAAGACAGGGTTTCCCAAACTCGGTCCTCGGGACCCCGTTTTGTTTTTTGCCCTAGCACTACACAGCTGATTCAAATAATCAACTAGTCATCATGCTTTGATAATTTAATTCAGCTGTGTAGTTAGGGCAAAAACCAAAACGTGCACCCCTTGGGGTCCCGGGGACCGAGTTTGGGAAATGCTGGTATAAGAGAACAAAATGATAAGCCAATGTTTGTCAGATTTTATCTAAAGCCTCAGTCTTTTAGTACAATGTAGTGTAGTAAGTGAGTGACAGTTAGTAAGCAGGTAAGTTGATAGTAGATTGAATGACTCGTTGTGTTTACAATGTGAGTCTCCCTGTTTGTGTTACGTGTGTACTACTGTCATATGAGTGTACACAGACGTTTGTGCGTTTTATTATTTATTTTACCCAGTAAGTTGACTGAGAACACATTCTCGTTTACAGCAATGACCTGAGCAATAGTTACAGGGGAGAGGAGGAATGAATGAGCCAATTGGAAACTGGGAATGATTCGGTGGTCATGATGGTATGAGGGCCAGATTGGGAATTTAGACAGGACACTCTTACGAAAAGTGTAATGGGATCATTAGTGACCACAGAGAGTCAGGATACCCGTTTATCATCCCATCCGAAAGACGGCACCCTACTCAGGGCAATGTCCCCTACTTGCCCTCCAATACCACTTCCATCAGCATCTGGTCTCCCATCCAGGGACCAACCAGGACCAATCCTGCTTAGCTTCAGGGGCAAGCCACCAGTGGGATGCAGGGTGGTTTGCTGCCAGGCATGTGTGAGTGGGTGTGCACGTCTGTGTGTGCCCTTGTGTGTCTCTGTCAAATCTTAATTTTTCCAGTTATTTACCTTTCTCCAGCTCGTTAATCCTGGTCAGCAGGGAGTTGAGGGTGCTCTCTGTCTTTTGCCTGTGATCTGCAGTCTCGTTGTAGAGCAGAGACTTCTCTTCCTCCAGGTTGTTGACCTTACTGAGCAGCTGTTTCTCCAGGTCTCCCAGCCTGCTCTGCAGGAGGTCTCTCAGCTCACTGGGGAACAACGCTCCCGACGTGTTGGCTCTCTGCTGCTGTTGCTGTGGGGGGAGATGAAGACATCACAAAACAATTAAATAAGTGGAGGCAACGCAAGATGGTCAAATAAAATCAGTACAGGTTTACGCAAAGAGTGTAATTTTTAAAGATCATTGGCTGAGTGGAAATCGGGTGCACTGTGTGTTGTCACGCCCTGGCTCTGGGGACTCTTATATGTTGAGCCAGGGTGTTAGTTTCTATGTGTAGTGTCTATGTTTTGTTTTCTATGTGTTCTTTTCTAGATCGTGTATTTCTGTGTTGGCCGGGGTGGTTCCCAATCGGAGGCAGCTGTGTCTTGTTGTCTCTGATTGGGAACCATACTTAGGCAGCCTGTTGTGCACTTGTCATTTGTGGGATCTTGTTCCGTGTAGGTTTGTGTTTATGACCGAGGACTTCACGTATCGTTTTGTTGTTTTGTTATTGTTAATAGTACTCAATAAAATATGTACGCATTTCACGCTGCGCCTTGGTCCACTCATTACGACGATCGTGACATGTGTAGATTAGTATGTCTTCAGAAGGGCCACATGACCTGACAAGGGAAAACTCTGGGCCCCTGTTGTAACTAATGGAGAACATTGGATCTCTCCAATTGTCTCACACCAGTTTCCTACGTCTGTTAATGCAGAATGATCTTACACACCGTTTTATCTGAAATGAAACATAGCTCTCTAAGAAAGCTAAATATCCCAAGAAACACATTATATCCTTGGTCATTTGACAAAATATAAACGCAATATGCAACAATTTCAAAGATTTGACTGAGTTACAGTTCATAATCAGTCAATATAAATAAATTAATTTGCCCCTAATCTATGGATTTCACATGACTGGGAATACAGATATGCATCTGTTGGTCACAGACACCTTAAAAAAAAAGGTAGGGGCGTGGATCAGAAAACCAGTAAGTATCTGGTGTGACAACCATTTGCCTCATGCAGCTCGACACATCTACTTCGCATAGAGTTGATCAGGCTGTTGATTGTGGCCTGTGGAATGTTGTCCCACTCCTCTTCAATGGCTGTGCGAAGTTGCTGGATATTGACAGGAACTGGAACAAGCTGTCATACACATCGAACCAGAGCATCCCAAACATGCTCAATGGGTGACATGTCTGGTGAGTATGCAGGCCAGAAGAACTGGGACATTTTCAGCTTCCAGGAATTGTGTACAGATCCTTGCGACATGGGGCCGTGCATTATCATGCTGAAACATGAGGTGATGGCGGCGGATGAATGGAACGACAGTGGGCCTCAGGATCTCGTCAAGGTATCTCTGTGCATTCCAATTGGCATCGATAAAATGCAATTGTGTTTGTTGTCCGTAGCTTATGCCTGCCCATACCATAACCCCACCGCCACCATGGGGCACACTTTTCACAACGTTGACATCAGGAAACCGCTAGCCCACACAACGCCATACACGCTGTCTGCCATCTGCCCGGTACAGTTGAAACTGGGATTCATCCGTGAAGAGCACACTTCTCCAGCGTGCCAGTGGCCATCGAAGGTGAGCATTTGCCCACTGAAGTCAGTTACGACGCCGAACTGCCTTCAGGTCAAGACCCTGGTGAGGACAACAAACACACAGATGAGCTTCCCTGTGACAGTTTCTGACAGTTTGTGCAGAAATCCTTCGGTTGTGCAAACCCAGAGTTTCATCAGCTGTCCGGGTGGCTGGTCTCAGACGATCCCTCAGGTGAAGACGCCGAATGTGAAGGTCCTGGGCTGACGTGGTTACACGTGGTCTGCGGTTGTGAGGCCGGTTGGACGTACTGCCAAATTCTCTAAAATGACGTTGGAGGCAACTTATGGTAGAAAAATGAACATTACATTCTCTGGCAACATCTCTGATGGACATTCCTGCAGTCAGCATGCCAATTGCACGCTCCCACAAAACTTGAGACATCTGTGGCATTGTGTTGTGTGACAAAACTGTAAAATTTTGAGTGGCCTTTTATTGTCCCCAGCACAAGGTGCACCTGTGTAATGATCATGCTGTTTATTCAGCTTCTTGACATGCCACACCTGTCAGGTAGATGGATTATCTTGGCAAAGGAGAAATGCTCACTAACAGGGATGTAAACAAATTTGTGCAAATAAAATGTAGAGAAATAAGCTTTTTGTGTGTATGGAGAATTTCTGGGATATTTTATTTCAGTTACAAAAGCTGAAGAACATACGCACATCCGGGTACTTTCCTCAGGTGCTGGAGAAAATAAGTATTTGGTCAATAACAAAAGTTTCTCAATACTTTGTTATATACCCTTTGTTGGCAATGACACAGGTCAAACGTTTTCTGTAAGTCTTCACAAGGTTTTCACACACTGTTGCTGGTATTTTGGCCCATTCCTCCATGCAGATCTCCTCTAGAGCAGTGATGTTTTGGGGCTGTCGCTGGGCAACACAGACTTTCAACTCCCTCCAAAGATTTTCTATGGGGTTGAGATCTGGAGACTGGCTAGACCACTCCAGGACCTTGAAATGTGTCAAAGGCTGAGGTGAATGTGGTGTGGGAGTCAGGCGCAGGACACCGAAGCTTAGTCCAACAAAGTTTACTAGTGCAACACAAGGCACAATACAAATGAACGGCCTCAACATAAACCAGAGGCGAGCGATTACGCACACTCTGCGTAAACTACAAAAACAACAAACAGAGAAAACACGCAGCACTAACGGACAGGCGAATAACAACACACAAACTAACCAACACAAAACAGGCAACTTATAGGACACATAATCAGACACAAACGGACACAGGTGCAATAGACAGACAAAAGCAATCAAACACTGAAACATCTAACGGTGGCAGCTAGTACTCCGGGGACGGCGAACGCCGAAGCCTGCCCGAGCAAGGAGGAGGAGCAGCCTCGGCAGAATCCGTGACAAAATGCTTCTTACGAAGCCACTCCTTCGTTGCCCGGGCGGTGTGTTTGGGATCATTGTCATGCTGAAAGACCCAGCCACGTTTCATCTTCAATGCCCTTGCTGATGGAAGGAGGTTTTCACCATAAATCTCACGATACATAGCCCCATTCATTCTTTCCTTTACACGGATCAGT
Source organism: Coregonus clupeaformis (assembly GCF_020615455.1). Lineage (NCBI taxonomy): Eukaryota > Metazoa > Chordata > Actinopteri > Salmoniformes > Salmonidae > Coregonus > Coregonus clupeaformis. The sequence goes on along the minus strand of NC_059222.1, from coordinate 10,852,247 downwards.
CGTCCTGGTCCCTTTGCAGAAAAACAGCCCCAAAGCATGATGTTTCCACCCCCATGCTTCACAGTAGGTATGGTGTTCTTTGGATGCAACTCATCATTCTTTGTCCTCCAAACACGACGAGTTGAGTTTTCACCAAAAAGTTCTATTTTGGTTTCATCTGACCATATGAAATTCTCCCAATCCTCTTCTGGATCATCCAAATGCACTCTAGCAAACTTCAGACGGGCCTGGACATGTACTGGCTTAAGCAGGGGGACACGTCTGGCACTGCAGGATTTGAGTCCCTGGCGGCGTAGTGTGTTACTGATGGTAGGTTTTGTTACTTTGGTCCCAGCTCTCTGCAGGTCATTCACTAGGTCCCCCCATGTGGTTCTGGGATTTTTGCTCACCGTTCTTGTGATCATTTTGACCCCACGGGGTGAGATCTTGCATGGAGCCCCAGATCGAGGGAGATTATCAGTGGTCTTGTATGTCTTCCATTTCCTAATAATTGCTCCCACAGTTGATTTCTTCAAACCAAGCTGCTTACCTATTGCAGATTCAGTCTTCCCAGCCTGGTACAGGTCTACAATTTTGTTTCTGGTGTCCTTTGACAGCTCTTTGGTCTTGGCCATAGTGGAGTTTGGAGTGTGACTGTTTGAGGTTGTGGACAGGTGTCTTTTATACTGATAACAAGTTCAAACAGGTGCCATTAATACAGGTAACGAGTGGAGGACAGAGGAGCCTCTTAAATAAGAAGTTACAGGTCTGTGAGAGCCAGAAATCTTGCTTGTTTGTAGGTGACCAAATACTTATTTTCCACCATAATTTGCAAATAAATTCATTAAAAATCCTACAATGTGATTTTCTGGAAGAAAAATTCTCAATTTGTCTGTCATAGTTGACGTGTACCTATGATGAAAATTACAGGCCTCTCTCATCTTTTTAAGTGGGAGAACTTGCACAATTGGTGGCTGACTAAATACTTTTTTCCCCCACTGTATATATTACTGTAAATATTGATCACATTCCTTGTGTATGATACATTGAATGTTAATATTGTGAACCTATATTATATATTTCTTCCCTCCTGTTCCAGGAAGTGATGTCACTGAGTGCTGCCCATATATATAGGACCTTCCACCCCCCACCTGGGATATGGATGCATGAAGACCTAAGGATCGAAACGTTGTTACAGTGGCTTGCGAATGTATTCACCCACCTTGGCATTTTTCCTATTTTGTTGCCTTACAACCTGGAATTAAAATGGATTTTTGGGGGGTTTGTAACAGCAATTACAGCTGCAAGTCTCTTGGGGTATGTCTCCATAAGCTTGGCACATCTAGCCACTGGGATTTTTGCCCATTCTTCAAGGCAAACTGCTCCAGCTCCTTCAAGTTGGATGGGTTCTGCTGGTGTACAGCAATACGTCATACCACAGATTCTCAATTGGATTGAGGTCTGGGCTTTGACTAGGCCATTCCAACACATTCAAATGTTTCCCCTTAAACCACTCGAGTGTTGCTTTAGCAGTATGATTAGGGTCATTGTCCTGCTGGAAGGTGTACCTCCGTCCCAGTCTCAAATCTCTGGAAGACTGAAACAGGTTTCCCTCAATAATTTCCCTGTATTTAGCGCCATCCATCATTCCTTCAATTCTGACCAGTTTCCAGTCCCTACCGATGAAAAACATCCCCACAGCATGATGCTGCCACCACCATGCTTCACTGTGGGGATGGTGTTCTCGGGGTGATGAGAGGTGTTGGGTTTGTGCCAGACATTGTGTTTTCCTTGATGGACAAAAAGCTAAATTTTAGTCTCATCTGACCAGAGTACCTTCCATATGTTTGGGGAGTCTCCCACATGACTTTTGGCGAACACCATACGTGTTTGCTTATTTTTTTCTTTAAGCAATGGCTTTTTTCTGGCCACTCCTCCTTAAAGCCCAGCTCTGTGGAGTGTACGGCTTAGTGGTCCTACGGACAGATACTCAAATCTTCGCTGTGGAGCTTTGCTGCTCCTTCAGGGTTATCTTTGGTCTCTTTGTTGCCTCTCTGATTAATGCCCTCCTTGCCTGGTCCATGAGTTTTGGTGTGCGGCCCTCTCTTGGCAGGTTTGTTGTGGTGCCAGATTCTTTCCATTTTTAAATAATGGATTTAATGGTGCTACATGGGATGTTCAAAGTTTCTGATATTTTTATAACCCAACCCTGATCTGTACTTCTCCACAACTTTGTCCCTGACCTGTTTGGAGAGCTCCTTGCTTAGTGGTGTTGCAGACTCTGGGGCCTTTCAGAACAGGTGTATATATATTGAGATCATGTGACAGATCATATGACACTTAGATTGCACGCAGGTGGACTTTATTTAACTAATTATCTGACTTCTGAAGGTAATTCGTTGCACCAGATCTTATTTAGGGGCTTCATAGCAACGGGGATGAATACATATGCATGCACCACTTTTCTGTTATTTATTTGTTAGAATTTTTTGAAACAAGTTATTTTTTTCATTTCACTTCACCAATTTGGACTATTTTGTGTATGTCCATTACATGAAATCCAAATAAAAATCCATTTAAATTGCAGGTTGTAATGCAACAAAATAGGAAAAACGCCAAGGGGGATGAATACTTTTGCAAGGCACTGTACAAATAAATATCACCTGGGAGCATGAGCAGCATTGTGCGACATTTTCCTTTCTGTTTTCCATATTTTATTGCAGCTCATGAAACATGGGACCAACACTTCATATGTTGCGTTTATGTATTTTGTTCAGTGTAGCTGTTACTGTGCTATTAAGAGGAAATACAACATTTGTTGATTAAGGTGACATAGGGAACTTAATCACTGGAGGGTAAACGAGATAGAAGGCTAATCCATTTAGGGTACGCCTCCACATGGTGGCAAAAATAGATGGATATAGGCTACAGACCAAAATAGGAGCAAAGTTAATGGCTACTCAACGTTGACCACAGGAACCGGTGTTCACTTTGGATTCAATGGCTTAATAAGCAGACAATCAAGCAAGGGCCAACAATGTAAAACAAACATTAGGCCTATTTCAGATGGATTTAAGTCACACTGATAACGATCCTTTTCAGCACTCCCTTTCAATGATTTAGGAACGAAATATTAATGTGGTTACTATCCACTCCTGCGCCTTACCTCTAGGTTCTCTAGTCGGTCCTTCAGACTCTGCATGGTCTTCCCAAGGTTGTCGATTGTATCATTGGGATCTCTGGGTAAATCTCCCATTGTGTTCTGATTATCTTTGTCTTTACTCCAAGATCCACCACTATCATACTTCCCTCCCTCGGAGGCTGACTCGCAAAGGGAGAGCTTTGCGGTCAGCTCGTTTATGGTCCCAAGTTGGTTGACTATCGTCTCTTTCTGTTGGAGAATCGTTTCACGGAGCTGCATGACTGTGTTCCTCAACTCTTCCTCCTGAGCCGCTACGTTAGGTTCGGTACTTACTGGGACCAAACACTTGTCGGCGCCGACGGGGATGACTCGGCATAGGAGCCGGTCTACCTTGCCCGGGGTGTCATCCTGTCCGCCTACAAGCTTCCCATAGCCCAGTCCCAGTGCGTAAAAACACAACAATCTCAAAAGAGAGAACATACCCGCGGCAGTATTTTGGTCGTTAAGCTTTAGTGAAATAAGGGATGGCCCCTAACCGATGATTAAGCCTTTCAAATATGGTGCGTAAAGCACACCGAGAAAGCCATAATCTACTCGGAATACCATAGTCAATCTCGGATTAACCGATATATTTTGTTTTAAAACGTTCTCATTCCATACGAAAGAAAATTCTGAAAAGTAAATAAACTCTTAGGAAATGGTAAAACCACCTTAAGAGTCTGGGTTAACGCTAAGTATGCCTGGCTTTACGCACTTTGGTGCTGAAAGGACAGCGACCATGAGCTAAGAAGATTACTGTCAGACGTATGGCGCGATTGGATTTGTTGTAGCATGTTGACGTAACTACAGTGGGGAGAACAAGTATTTGATACACTGCCGATTTTGCAGGTTTTCCTACTTACAAAGCATGTAGAGGTCTGTAATTTTTACCATAGGTACACTTCAACTGTGAGAGACGGAATCTAAAACAAAAATCCAGAATATCACATTGTATGATTTTTAAGTAATTCATTTGCATTTTATTGCATGACATAAGTATTTGATACATCAGAAAAGCAGAACTTAATATTTGGTACAGAAAGCTTTGTTTGCAATTACAGAGATCATACGTTTCCTGTAGGTCTTGACCAGGTTTGCACACACTGCAGCAGGGATTTTGGCCCACTCCTCCATACAGACCTTCTCCAGATCCTTCAGGTTTCGGGGCTGTCGCTGGGCAATACGGACTTTCAGCTCCCTCCAAAGATTTTCTATTGGGTTCAGGTCTGGAGACTGGCTAGGCCACTCCAGGACCTTGAGATGCTTCTTACGGAGCCACTCCTTAGTTGCCCTGGCTGTCTGTTTTGGGTCGTTGTCATGCTGGAAGACCCAGCCACGACCCATCTTCAATGCTCTTACTGAGGGAAGGAGGTTGTTGGCCAAGATCTCGCCAAACATGGCCCCATCCATCCTCCCCTCAATACGGTGCAGTCGTCCTGTCCCCTTTGCAGAAAAGCATCCCCAAAGAATGATGTTTCCACCTCCATGCTTCACGGTTGGGATGGTGTTCTTGGGGTTGTACTCATCCTTCTTCTTCCTCCAAACACGGCGAGTGGAGTTTAGACCAAAAAGCTCTATTTTTGTCTCATCAGACCACATGATCTTCTCCCATTCCTCCTCTGGATCATCCAGATGGTCATTGGCAACCTTCAGACGGGCCTGGACATGCGCTGGCTTGAGCAGGGGGACCTTGCGTGCGCTGAAGGATTTTAATCCATGACGGCATAGTGTGTTACTAATGGTTTTCTTTGCGACTGTGGTCCCAGCTCTCTTCAGGTCATTGACCAGGTCCTGCCGTGTAGTTCTGGGATGATCCCTCACCTTCCTCATGATCGTTGATGCCCCACGAGGTGAGATCTTGCATGGAGCCCCAGACCGAGGGTGATTGACCGTCATCTTGAACATCTTCCATTTTCTAATAATTGCGCCAACAGTTGTTGCCTTCTCACCAAGCTGCTTGCCTATTGTCCTGTAGCCCATCCCAGCCTTGTGCAGGTCTACAATTTTATCCCTGATGTCCTTACACAGCTCTCTGGTCTTGGCCATTGTGGAGAGGTTGGAGTCTGTTTGATTGAGTGTGTGGACAGGTGTCTTTTATACAGGTAACGAGTACAAACAGATGCAGTTAATACAGGTAATGAGTGGAGAACAGGAGGGCTTCTTAAAGAAAAACTAACAGGTCTGTGAGAGCCGGAATTCTTACTGATTGGTAGGTGATCAAATACTTATGTCATGCAATAAAATGCAAATTAATTACTTAAAAATCATACAATGTGATGTTCTGGATTTTTGTTTTAGATTCCGTCTCTCACAGTTGAAGTGTACCTATGATAAAAATTACAGACCTCTACATGCTTTGTAAGTAGGAAAACCTGCAAAATCGGCAGTGTATCAAATACTTGTTCTCCCCACTGTACATTCCATAAAGGTAGGGTCTGTATGATGGACAAGTCATTTTTTAGTTGTGTGTTTACCAGGTAATAGATTATCATTGACCAATCAATTGGATAGTGGTTAAGAGCGTTGTGCCAGTAACCGAAAGGTCGCTGGTTCTAATCCCCGAGCCGACTAGGTGAAAAATCTGTCGATGTGCCCTTGAGCAAGGCACTTAACCCTAATTGCTCCTGTAAGTCGCTCTGGATAAAAGCGTCTGCTAAATGACTCAAATGTAAAATGCAAATGTGAATAGATGAGCTAAAACAGTCCAAAATTCTATATCCTTAGAAAAACAATAGTATTAAATAAATTAGGGAAAGGCTTCACACATATGGTTCAGTTTCATCAAACCTGCGCATAGATGGTTACTTCTTCCAGTTCCTGATTGGAGGAAAGTTTTTGCCTTACATGCTGTTGGGGCCACGGGTGAAAGGATAGGTAGTTTGTTATACAGACAGGCACGGTGGGAGGGTTATGAATAATCTTGATACAACCCATGGAAAAATCAAGAACCGCCTGGTGTGATAAAACTAGACACTGACGGAAAGATGATGGAAAGGAGGATAGGAAAGTTGATGGAATGATGTAAAAGGAGGTGAGTAGCGTTGACAAGGAAACAGATGTCTAACCGGACCATATAAGGATATAAATTGTTGCTCTTTTAGCATTGCCACCACGCACACTGATTATGTCAGCCTGCCTTAAGAACACTGGGCATCTACCATTGTTCATGACAAAGGATGTGGGGGAAAACCATTACGTCATTTAGCAAAAGCTCTTATCAAGAGCGATTTACAGTAATGAGTGCATTCATTTTAATATTCTTTTGGTACTGGTCCACTGTAGGAATAGAACCACCAATCCTGACTCTGTAAGCGCCATACGCTACCAACTGAGCTACACAGGACTACCATTAACAGCATCACTTGCGTGGTTTGACTGTGAAATCTGAAAGGCAATCGCATCTAAACAGCAAGAGAGGAGCACGGACAGGAAGACAGGAAGCTAAGTACCACAGGTGAGATTGGCTTTGGATGTGGCATCCAAAACAGTCACTAAGCAGCCAATTAGTGATCTAATGTGGCATACTGACATTAGAGCTCAGAGCTCAGCTCGTGAAGATAGAATATCTTTGTAAATATACTGAACAAAAATATAAACACAACATGTAAAGTGTTGGTCCCATGTTTCATAAGCTGAAATAAAAGAACCAGGACATTTTCCATACACATAAAAATATTATTTATATCAAATTTTGTGCACAAATTTGTTTACATCCCTGTTAGTGAGCATTTCTCCTTTGCCAAGATAATCCATCCACCTGACAGGTGTGGCATATCAAGAAGCTGATTAAACAGCATGATCATTACACAGGTGCACCTTGTGCTTGGGACAATAAAAGGCCACTCTAATAAAAGGCCACTCACGCCAGCCCAGGACCTCCACATCCGGCTTCTTCAGCGGGATCATCTGAGACCAGCCACCCGATGAAACTCTGGGTTTGCACAAACTGTCAGAAACCGTTTCAGGGTTTCTCGTCGTGCTCAACAGGGTCTTGACCTGACTGCAGTTCAGCATCGTAACCGACTTCAGTGGGCAAATGCTCACCTTCAATGGCCACTGGCACGCTGGAGAAGTTTGCTCTTCATGGATTAATCACGGTTTCAACTGTACCGGGCAGATGGCAGACGTTGTGTGGGCCAGTGGATTGTGTAAACAGAGTGCCCCATGGTGACGGTGGGGTTATGGTATGGGCAGGCATAAGCTATGGACAACGAACACAATTGCATTTTATCAATGGCAATTTGAATGCACAGAGATACCGTGACGAGATCCTGAGGCCCATTGTCGTGCCGTCCATCCGCCGCCATCGCCTCATGTTTCAGCATGATAATGCACAGCCCCATGTCGCAGGATCTGTACACAATTCCTGGAAGCTGAAAATGTCCCAGTTCCATGTTCTGCATTCTCACCAGACATGTCACCCATTGAGCATGTTTGTGATGCTCTGGATCGACGTGTACGACACCGTGTTCCAGTTCCCACCAATATCCAGCAACTTCGCACAGCCTTTAAAGAGGAGTGGGACAACATTCCACAGGCCACAATCAACAGCCTGAACAACTCTATGCGAAGGATGTGTCACGTTGTATGAGGCAAATGGTGGTCACACCAGATATTGGCTGGTTTTCTGATCCACATTCCTACCTTTTTTTTTTTAAAGGTGTCTGTGACCAACAGATGCATATCGGTATTCCCAGTCATGTGAAATCCATAGATTAGGGCCTAATTCATTCATTTCAATGGACTGATTTCCTTATAAGAACTGTAACTCAGTAAAATCTTTGAAATTGTTGCATGTTGTGTTTATATTTTTGTAAAGACACTACCATCAGTTGCCACCTCAATCATGGAAAGCTTGCCGTCAATGTGACTCCACCAGTTGTTGTGGCAGTCGTGATTCAGACTCATGAAGTAGATATCATCATTCTTGTTGACTGCCCACCACCCAATATATATAGTGCCTTCAGAAAGTATTCAGACCCCTTGACTTTTTCCACACTTTGTTAGGTTACAGCCTTATTCTAAAATTGATTAAATAGTTTTTCCCTCATCAATCTACACACAATACCTCATGTCAAAGCAAAAACTGGTTTTTAGAAATGTTTGCTAATATATATTTAAAAAAACGGAAATATTACATTTACATAAGTATTCAGACCCTTTACTCAGTACTTTGTTGAAGCACCTTTGGCAGCGATTACAGCCTTGAGTCTTCTTGGGTATGACGCTACAAGCTTGGCACACCTGTATTTGAGGAGTTTCTCCCATTCTTCTCTGCAGATCCTCTCAAGCTCTGTCAGGTTGGATGGGGAGCGTTGCTGCACAGCTATTTTCAGGTCTCTCCAGAGATGTTAGCCCAAGTCTGGGCTCTGGCTGGGCCACTCAAGGACATTCAGAGACTTGTCCCGAAGCCACTCCTGCGTTGTCTTGGCTGTGTGCTTAGGGTCGATGTCCTGTTGGAAGGTGAACCTTTGCCCCAGTCTGAGGTCCTGAGCGCTTTGGAGCAGGTTTTCATCAAGGATCTCTCTGTACATTGCTCTGTTCATTTTTGCCTCGATCCTGACTAGTCTCCCAGTCCCTGCTGCTGAAAAACATCCCCACAGCATGATGCTGCCACCACCATGCTTCACCGTAGGGATGGTGCCAGGTTTCCTCCAGACGTGACGCTTGGCATTCAGGCCAAAGAGTTCAATCTTGGTTTCATCAGACCAGAGAATCTTGTTTCTTATGGTCTGAGAGTCTTTAGGTGCCTTTGGCAAACTCCAAGCGGGCTGTCATGTGCCTTTTACTGAGGAGTGGCTTCCGTCTGGTCACTCTACCATAAAGGCCTGATTGGTGGAGTGCTGCAGAGATGGTTGTCCTTCTGGAAGGTTCTCCCATCTCCACAGAGGAACTCTAGAGCTCTGTCAGAGTGACCATCGGGTTCTTGGTCACCTCCCTGACTAAGGCCATTCTCCCCCCGATTGCTCAGTTTGGCCGGGCGTCCAGCTCTAGGAAGAGTCTTGGTGGTTCGAAACTTCTTCCATTTAAGAATGATGGAGGCCATTGTGTTCTTGGGGACCTTCAATGCTGCAGAAATGTTTTGGTACCCTTCCCCAGATCTGTGCCTCGACACAATCCTGTCTCGGAGCTCTACGGACAATTCCTTCAACCTCATGGCTTGGTTTTTGCTCTAACATGCACTGTCAACTGTGGGACCTTAAATAGACAGGTATGTTCCTTTCCAAATCATGTCCAATCAATTGAATCAAGTTGTAGAAACATCTCAAGCATGATCAATGGAAACAGAATGCACCTGAGCTCAATTTCGAGTGTCATAGCAAAGGGTCTGAATACTTTTGTAAATAAGGTATTTCTGATTTTTATTTTAAATAAATGTGCAAACATTTCAAAAAAACGGTTTTCGCTTTGTCATTATGGGGTATTGTGTGTAGATTGCTGAAGATTTGTTTTATTTAATCAATTTTAGAATAAGGCTGTAACGTAACAAAATGTGGAAAAAGACAAGGGGTCTGCATACTTTCCGAAGGCACTCTCCCAACTATCAGTGACAAAGACAGGCAATCAGCCTGCATTGACTCAAACACAACTGTATTCTATCAATGTCCTCCTTTTTGTTTGGCTATTCTATTCAACAAACTTGTGTATTCAGTGTGATATCACGATAAATGGAAATATATTTTATAAAATGTCTTATCTGCCAAAAAGCACTGAGAAAATATCAAGAAAATTACACAGTGAAGTGATTGGCAGAGGAAGTGCAGGAGGACCTTGCTATAGCTACAGTGGTCCGTCATAAACACCTTTGCTTCACAAGGTGAGGAAGAGACATTCACGTAGGTATAGGCCTAGTTCTAGGAACTCGGGATTGGCTGCTGACCAATTATCACTCCTGTTATGAGTCTCTCCTCTGTCCTCCACACCTAGTCACTGCACAGTCGACACCCAACAGCTACTTATGGGGTGAGGCGGGCACCAGCTGCCTTCTGCCAATCATTTATGGATAGAAAAATAACACCTCAGAGATGGAGAGAAAAGAAAAGCCTTTAGGAAAAAGTTATTCAGAAAAACCACACATAAGAAATCCAGTGTAGACACTGCCATATCTGTATGAGATGTGCACAGTGAACATGAATGAACGAGCACACAAGAAGCCTTTCAGGATGATATCACTCAGGGGATCGAAGCTGAGTGGAGTCTCAATAAGAGAGACTGCTACAAGGTTATACTGTAGGCCTACTCAACAGAGGGTATATAGGCTATTGCACACTGAAAAGGGGCACTAATGTAATGGAGTGATACATGTTTTTTGAGAGCAGATGGACAGAGAGCTATTGAATCACCCACTCCAGGTAGGTTAGAGCCTTCACAACAAGTCTCATTATGAGATGAGCTGAGCACAACACCACAATGAGCTTCAGTCAAAGATCGTTACAGGTCGACATCCCTGTTAAAGTTTGCAATGTTACATAAAACCAAATTAGGCCCTATGGTTCACACTCACTTTTTTCTCTGTGCACCGACAGCCATCCAAGCCTGGAAGAGTGCTGAATGGATCCTGAACTGAAGTCCATTTGAAGCCTGTATGCTGAGTCAGAGGCCTCCTCTGCTGCACTAAAACAGATGTGATTGTACATTCAGACTAATTAAAAAGCCATTCACAAAGCCATTCACAAAGCCAGCTACAAAAAACATTTAGCAAAGGCACATGCAGTGGAACCATGCTCAAGACAGTCGGTCACCAACTCTGCAACAGTAACTCTAGCTTGGTGGGCAACGGTTATGTTTAAAATCACATTTTAAGAAGATACATTTTAGAAATAGCCAGGTTATATGACTTTGTGGCTGTGGTAACTAGTGACAACCTAGAATTAGCTTGACCTGAGTTACTGCCCTGATGACACAGACGGCTTTATCAACAACGGTAATGTGTGTTATGTGAAAAGTTGTATTAAAAAATACATGGTTTGATAAACTATTAGGGTAATTACCCAACCAAGCAGATACAAGTAGTACAGTCATTTTGGTTGTGAAGTGCATTATCAAAAAGCTGTCTATTGTATCACCCTGTCACAGGCCCTCCCAGTCAACACCACCTCATAAGATGAGGAAGTACATTGGTTATGAGGATTGCCTGCTGCAGTTTGAGAGATGTCCAGTTTGCAACCGAACATGCAACATAGAGAAGACCAGTAAGGGGACCCTCAGCATCACGCAGACATGGCCTCGCTGCGAGCATTACTATAAATGGAACAGGGAGGACACTTGAGTCAGGTTGGTGACATTTGACCTGGTCAAAACAGTTTCGAGTTTTGTCCCAATTCACCTTCATAACCTAGCCTGGTGGAACCAGTCTGATCGCTGTTTTTACCATTCTATTTCAATTCACATATCATGATATCTGAAGTGAAATAGAAAGGTGAATGCAGCGATCAGGTTGGTTCCACCAGGCTAATCATAACCACCATTGATAATTTAATCAGTGCTCTGTGTATGTGTTTGTCTGTGACCAACCAGTATCTTTGATGAGGGGCCAGGAGGATCTATGCTGCCATGCCCATCAATGGGGCGCTGGCAAAGACCTTACCTCCAGCCTCACCTCTTGCCTGCTCACCAATGTTGATGAGACCAGATTTAGGTAGGTTAAGTCTGACCTGTTCAAACTTCAACATAGTATATGTTTGTTTGTCAGATATCACATATCCTAACTGACATTAGTAATAGAACAGTGACTGTATGTGTTCAGATGCATCTATGGAGCCAGCACTGGGAGACTTGCAAGATGATGTGATGGAGTCCTGACGAACAGACAGGCTTGATACTGATGTCTCTGAATGGAGAGAGACCTTGTACTCAACACATCCACAACGTGGGACTGAAGGGGATTACTAATAATACAGTACAGCAGAAATGTCCAGTATTTGCAACACTCTTTTCATTCCATGTGTCACTGATGAACTCTGCCTCAACTCTGCCTTTTTCTACAGATGGACTGTAGATGCTTTTGCCAGACGGCAGCCTCAGTCGTTTGATGGAGAGACCATAATTGGGTAGGTTTTATCTGACCTGTTCAAACATCAACATAGTACCCGTTTGTGTGTCTAATATTACCTATCCTAACTGCCTTTGGTAATAGAACAGTGACTATGTATGTATGTGTTCACAGAAACATGTACAGTGGGGGAAAAAAGTATTTAGTCAGCCACCAATTGTGCAAGTTCTCCCACTTAAAAAGATGAGAGAGGCCTGTAATGTTCATCATAGGTACACGTCAACTATGACAGACAAATTGAGACATTTTTTTCCAGAAAATCACATTGTAGGATTTTTAATGAGTTTATTTGCAAATTATGGTGGAAAATAAGTATTTGGTCACCTACAAACAAGCAATATTTCTGGCTCTCACAGACCTGTAACTTCTTCTTTAAGAGGCTCCTCTGTCCTCCACTCGTTACCTGTATTAATGGCACCTGTTTGAACTTGTTATCAGTATAAAAGACACCTGTCCACAACCTCAAACAGTCACACTCCAAACTCCACTATGGCCAAGACCAAAGAGCTGTCAAAGGACACCAGAAACAAAATTGTAGACCTGCACCAGGCTGGGAAGACTGAATCTGCAATTGGTAAGCAGCTTGGTTTGAAGAAATCACCTATGAGGGCAATTATTAGGAAATGGAAGACATACAAGACCACTGATAATCTCCCTCGATCTGGGGCTCCACGCAAGATCTCACCCCGTGGGGTCAAAATGATCACAAGAACGGTGAGCAAAAATCCCAGAACCACACGGGGGGACCTAGTGAATGACCTGCAGAGAGCTGGGACCAAAGTAACAAAGCCTACCATCAGTAACACACTACGCCGCCAGGGACTCAAATCCTGCAGTGCCAGACGTGTCCCCCTGCTTAAGCCAGTACATGTCCAGGCCCGTCTGAAGTTTGCTAGAGTGCATTTGGATGATCCAGAAGAGGATTGGGAGAATGTCATATGGTCAGATGAAACCAAAATATAACTTTTTGTGTTTGGAGGACAAAGAATGCTGAGTTGCATCCAAAGAACACCATACCTACTGTGAAGCATGGGGGTGGAAACATCATGCTTTGGGGCTGTTTTTCTGCAAAGGGACCAAGACGACCGATCCGTGTAAAGGAAAGAATGAATGTATCGTGAGATTTTGAGTGAAAACCTCCTTCCATCAGCAAGGGCATTGAAGATGAAACGTGGCTGGGTCTTTCAGCATGACAATGATCCCAAACACACCGCCCGGGCAACGAAGGAGTGGCTTCGTAAGAAGCATTTCAAGGTCCTGGAGTGGCCTAGCCAGTCTCCAGATCTCAACCCCATAGAAAATCTTTGGAGGGAGTTGAAAGTCCGTGTTGCCCAGTGACAGCCCCAAAACATCACTGCTCTAGAGGAGATCTGCATGGAGGAATGGGCCAAAATACCAGCAACAGTGTGTGAAAACCTTGTGAAGACTTACAGAAAACGTTTGACCTGTGTCATTGCCAACAAAGGGTATATAACAAAGTATTGAGAAACTTTTGTTATTGACCAAATACTTATTTTCCACCATAATTTGCAAATAAATTCATTAAAAATCCTATAATGTGATTTTCTGGATTTTTTTTCTCATTTTGTCTGTCATAGTTGACGTGTACCTATGATGAAAATTACAGGCCTCATCTTTTTAAGTGGGAGAACTTGCACAATTGGTGGCTGACTAAATACTTTTTTTCCCCACTGTATGAAGCAAATCTAAAATCAAGCTTTATTCATACAGCACATTTCAGACATGGAATGCAATGTGCTTTACAAAAAAAAAAAAAAAGCTGAAATATTTACTACACAACAAATATAAGATAAAATAAAAGAATGACGCAAACTGAACAACTAAAAAAGCATCCCAAGGAAAAGCAAAGCTAAAAAGGTGTGTTTTAAGATCTATTTTAAGTATGTCCACAGTTTTGGCCCCCCTCAGGTTCTCTGGCAGGCTATTCCAGAGGCTGAGGGCATAATAACTAAAGGCTGCCTCTCCATGCCTCTTGGTCCTAGGCTTTGGGATAGTTAAAAGACCAGTGCCAGAGGACCTGAGGGACCTACTGGGTACATAACTTAACTTAAAAGCATTTGTGACATCTATTGGGGTGCACAATCGTGGATTGATTTAAAAACCAATAGAATAATCTTAAAATTAATTCTAAAACTCACAGGAAGCCAGTGCACAGACCTTAAAACCCATGTAATGTGTGCTCTCCCTCTGGTCTTGGTCAGTACCAGTGCTGCAGCATTCTGTATGTTTTGCAGTTGACCAATGGCTTTCTTGGGTAGACCAGACAGGAGAGCATTACAGTAGTCAAGCCTGCTTGTAATAAAAGCATGGATGAGTCTCTCTGTATAAGCCTGAGAGAGAAACGGCCACAACTTGGCAATGTTCCTCAGGTGGTAAAAAGCTATTTTGGTCACATTGCTAATGTGTGAATCGAAATATAGTTCAGAATCTAAAATAACACCTAGGTTTTTTACCTGGTGTTTTATCTTTATTGCCTGTGAATTAAAATGTGCGGCTATATTCTCTCTCTGTGCTTTGGCTCCAACAATAAGTACCTCAGTATTTAAATCACTAATACAGTCTAATAATTTATCCGTGGCGCTGAAATCCTCTGGAGACACAGAAATGTAAAGTTGTGTATCGTCTGCGTAGCAGTGAAAATCAATGCTGTGCTTTCTGATAAACCAAATAGTACCGGACCCAAAATCTAACCTTGTGGAACACCACATGTGATATGTATTTTCTCTGAGTTATGTTCACCAAGGGTGACAAAAAATATCTTGACCGGTTAAATAGGTCCTAAACTGAGGCCAACCCACCTCCCCAGTTTTCTTTAGGACATCATAGTCAACAGTGTTGATTGCAGCACTTAAATCTAAGAGTACAAGGACAGAGAGCTGTTTGGCATCTGTGTTGGTTCTAAGATCATTTACCACTTTAAATAAGGCTGTCTCTGTGCTGTGGTTTGGCACGAAAACCAGATTAGAATTTTTCAAAAATACAGTTGGCACTTAAAAAAACATTTAGCTGTTTGAACACCAATTTCTCCAGAATTTTGCTTAAGAATGGAAGGTTGGAGATGAGCCAAAAATTGCTAAGAGCTGAAAAAAATAGATTACTTTTCTTCAGAAGGGTTTCACCATAGCAGTTTTTAGTGCAGTGGGGAAAGTGCCTGTGAACAGGGAGTGATTAACAATAGCTTACACTTCTTCAGATATGCAATTAAAAACTGTTTTAAGCAAGCACATGGACTTGCAAGGTGCACATTGTTATATTAGCAGAACACTGCTTCTATGGTATTATGTAAAGGGTTGTTTATTCTACATGAACCTGTTACTACATTTGAAAGTTATAAAAAAAACTTAGTTTAGAATATCTACATCAATTGCATTCTTCTCATATTACTCTGTAGGCTATTGACTTTTCTCCGGCATCTCATCATACAACCGCCTGTAGTTATTGAACTCAACCTGCAGGAGGTTTGTTTGTTGTGATTGAGTCAGGGGAAACAGTTTCGGGCAAGGTTCTGACAGATGAAGAAAGAAGAAACACCCATATCAAACCACACCCCCAAGCCAACTGATGTTTGTTTGGCTTCTGTTATGGCCGCCAGCATTTCTTGAGGAGCAAGCCAAAAAATGAGGCCAAATCAGTGGGTGCAGTTCCTCTTTTTAAAAAAAACGCACCTCAAACTTGTATTTCAAACAGACTTGCTATTTACTCATAGAGGAACATGTCATCCTCCTGAGCAGGTTGAGCTGGCCAATCAGCAGTTTAATCGCATGAATAGTTTTAATGACCGGTATATGCCCACACCATTATGTTGTTGGGGTACGCCCACACCATTACAACACAGAGAAGCTGCTTTTTAACATAGTTAATTAAACATTTTCGGAAGGAAAACTAATTCACTCATATTGTAATTAATTATAAGTAATATTTCATAGAAATCTGGAAAAACTGGACAGTTACTTTTAATGAACTGTGTACACCTCAATGTCTTATATGTATAGACATAAAAACGGAACTCTACATTGTTTGTGTTCATAGGCAAATATAGGTAATTAAATAAATAGAATAGTGTGTTGTTTTGAGTCTCAAATAGGTTTCACAGTCTTACTTTATAAAGGCACGCGGAATGGGCGGGGCTTGGGAGACAGGCGGTTCTACCTAGCTCTGGGCTGTTCTGTAGTCTCAAAAGGGAAAGTGCCCTCGTCAGAACTTAAAATGACGAGTCAACCCTGCCGCTACTGATTTCATCTGGACCATAATGAATGCTAATTGTTATGTAGTGTTTGGTACAGTGCCTTGCAAAAGTATTCATCCCCCTTTTGGCGTTTTTCCTATTTTGTTGCATTACAACCTGTAATTTAAATGGATTTTTATTTGGATTTCATGTAATGGACATACAGAACATAGTCCAAATTGGTGAAGTGAAATGAAAAAATTAACTTGTTTCAAATAATTCTAAAAAATAAATAACGGAAAAGTGGTGCGTGCATATGTATTCACCCCCTTTGCTATGAAGCCCCTAAATAAGATCTGGTGCAACCAATTACCTTCAGAAGTCATTGAATTAGTTAAATAAA
The DNA here is from genome assembly GCF_020615455.1 of Coregonus clupeaformis. Classification (NCBI taxonomy): domain Eukaryota; kingdom Metazoa; phylum Chordata; class Actinopteri; order Salmoniformes; family Salmonidae; genus Coregonus; species Coregonus clupeaformis. Next base: position 10,835,446 of record NC_059222.1, on the reverse strand, counting down.
GTCCACCTGTGTGCAATCTTAGTGTCACATGATCTCAGTATATATACACACCTGTTCTGAAAGGCCCCAGAGTCTGCAACACCACTAAGCAAGGGGCACCACCAAGCAAGCGGCACCATGAAGACCAATGAGCTCTCCAAACAGTTCAGGGACAAAGTTGTGGAGAAGTACAGATCAGGGTTGGGTTATGAAAAAATATCTGAAACTTTGAACATCCCACGGAGCACCATTAAATCTATTATAAAAAAATTGAAAGAATATGGCACCACAACAAACCTGCCAAGAGAGAACCGCCCACAAAAACTCACGGACCAGGCAAGGAGGGCATTAATCAGAGGCAACAAAGACACCAAAGATAACCCTGAAGGAGCTGCAAAGCTCCACAGCGGAGATTGGAGTATCTGTCCATAGGACCACTTTAAGCCGTACACTCCGCAGAGCTGGGCTTTACAGAAGAGTGGCCAGAAAAAAGCCATTGCTTAAAGAAAAAAAATAAGCAAACACGTTTGGTGTTCGCCAAAAGGCATGTGGGAGACTCCCCAAACATATGGAAGAAGGTACTCTGGTCAGATGAGACTAAAATTGAGCTTTTTGGCCATCAAGGAAAACGCTATGTCTGGTGCAAACCCAACACCTCTCATCACCCCGAGAACACCATCCCCCACAGTGAAGCATGGTGGTGGCAGCATCATGCTGTGGGATGTTTTTCATTGGCAGGGACTGGGAAACTGGTCAGAATTGAAGGAATGATGGATGGCGCTAAATACAGGGACATTCTTGAGGGAAACCTGTTTCAGTCTTCCAGAGATTTGAGACTGGGACGGAGGTTCACCTTCCAGCAGGACAATGACCCTAAGCATACAGCTAAAGCAACAATCGAGTGGTTTAAGGGGAAACATTGAAATGTCTTGGAATGGCCTAGTCAAAGCCCAGACCTCAATCCAATTGAGAATCTTTGGTATGACTTAAAGATTGCTGTACACCAGCGGAACCCATCCAACTTGAAGGAGCTGGAGCAGTTTTGCCTTGAAGAATGGGCAAGAATCCCAGTGGCTTGATGTGCCAAGCTTATGGAGACATACCCCAAGAGACTTGCAGCTGTGATTGGGGGGTTAATAGTTATGCACACTCAAGTTCAGTTTGTCTTATTTCTTGTTAGTTTAACACAAAAAAAAATGTTGCATCTTCAAAGTGGTAGGAATGTTGTGTAAATCAAATGATACAAACCCCCCCAAAAATCTATTTTAATTCCAGGTTGTAAGGCAACAAAATAGGAAAAATGCTAAGGGGGGTGAATACTTTCGCAAGCCACTGTAAATATTTGGAAGTTGAAAGAGAAAAGTAAACGTGCATATTTCACCATGACAGCGTCATAACTTCCCCTTCCTACCTTGACTCCTTCCTAAGGTAAGTTCACCTTCTTTGACTGCATTCCTTGTTGTTTTTCTCCTTTACATTGCTTTTGTTTTGTGTTAGTTTTAGGCTGATATGGTCAAAGTTACTAAATCAGAGAAAACAAATCACATTTATGCAACATTCATATTCATAGCTTCATTCAATCATAAGCATATTCCTAGGTTACTGGAAACCCGAAGTTGAATTGCATAGAATTCTAGGTATGGCAGAAATTAGCGTTTTCACCAGTTGCTGACAGGTGTATAAAATCGAGCACCCAGCCATGCAATCTCCATAGACAAACATTGGCAGTAGAATGGCCTTACTGAAGAGCTCAGTGACTTTCAACGTGGCACCGTCATAGGATGCCACCTTTCCAACAAGTCAGTTGTCAAATGTCTGCCCTGCTAGAGCTGCCCTGTCAACTGTAAGTGCTGATCTCCATTATAAAAAGCATCTAGACATTATCTCACATTTCATTTAGACTAAAATTTAGTTTTCAACAGCGGAGATTTGTATAAACCTTGCTGTCTGTCATTTGCAACATTGTTTCAATATTCAAATTCGATCTCCAGCTGTCCCATAGTAATGAACGTGTAGGGGTTGGGAGTCGGGACGACACAGACAGGCAGGCAGCATCTGTCCTCGGTTACAACACTCACTACCGAGTTCCAAACTGCCTCTGGAAGCAATGTCAGCACAAGAACTGTTCGTCAAGAGCTTCATGAAATGGGTTTTCATGGCCGAGCAGCCGCACACAAGCCTAAGTTCACCATTTGCAATGCCAAGTGTTACGTTTGTTCCTTGTATAATGACTAACCGGGGCGTAGGTTTTTACTACTTTTAATAAACAGATACTTCAACTAGCAATCCCCTTGTGGAGCCATGCAAGGCATACTTCAACTCCCCCACCCTCGCATAGCTTGCTGGGTAACGTAGTCTTAATGTTATTAACACATAACAACACATCTTCCTTCCTTTAAAAGAAAACTACTTTTTCTCTGTAACTAAACGTCACATATCAAATCTCACATTTGTTTTCTCAACCTGCATAACATGCAATTTTCAGTAACATATTTCTTTCCCTTTTATACATTTTTTTTTTTTTTTTACATCGCTCTCATCACTTAAGAGGCAATACACATATTTTGAGTGTTTGTTTTTTCAACTAAATGCAGTCTCTGTCCAACAATACTCTATTGTGACTCTATTTGTTTTCACATAAACAAAAACATTCAGTCCAGGTGCCCATTTGTGTTTTTGTTGTTGCAATTCTCAATTAGCCTTTCAGGGGCTCTGACAGTCATTTTTGGTCGTTCTGCTGAAGTCCTTACTGAAGCAGTTGGACAGCGTTCGTTGTCAGTCAGGGTGTTCTGACTGAATTGTCCATTGCTAAAGGCATTTGACGCTTCAGCAGTATCCTCCTGATGATCCTCAATCCCTTGAGTGAATGGCTGAAGCCTTAGATCCACTCCGTTTCGTCTCAGTTGTGATCCATGCTCCGTTTGGATCTCATAGGATCGCGGTGCAACTTCTCTCTGCACGCACCCTGCTGCATCCAGGTTCCTGTAGTGATGTCTCGGAGTCGTACATGATCTCCAGGTTTCAGTTCAGGTAAGTGTCTTGCACTTTTGTCGTGTCGCTGTGTTTGTCTTTCTGTTTTTCCTTTGCGAGTTTGACTTTGTGAGCACCTCTCGGTATTAGCAAGACCTCATGGATGGGTAGGTTGGTTCTGATGCGACATCCCATCAACATTTGTGCAGGTGAAAGTCCGTTCTGCAGCGGTGCGCTGCGGTAGATCATAAGATTTTTTAGGAAGTCCTCCTTTCCATCATGTGCCTTTTTCATCAGACCTTTGACAATTTTGTCTGAACTCTCTGCTAAGCTGTTGGACCTTGGGTAGTTGGGGCTGGAGGTGTTGTGTCGGAATCCCCAGTCGTTAGCGAACGATCGGAATTCAGAACCTGAGAACTGCAGGCCATTATTGGAGTACAGTTCAGATGCAACCCCATGTCTTGCGAAGACTGATTTCAGGTAGGTGATTACAGCTTTGCTGAAGGTAGATGGTAGTGTTGCTACTTCAGGGTAGTTTGAGTAGTAGTCGGTAACAACAATGTGACTTTTGCCATTGCAGTCAAAAAGGTCAACTCCAACTTTGTAGAAGGGTCGGTTGGGTACTGGATGAGGCATTAAATCAAATCAAATTTTATTGGTCACATGCGCCGAATACAACAGGTGCAGACATTACAGTGAAATGCTTACTTACAGCCCTTAACCAACAGTGCATTTATTTTTAACAAAAAAAGTAAAAATAAAACAACAACAAAAAAAGTGTTGAGAAAAAAAGAGCAGAAGTAAAATAAAATAACAGTAGGGAGGTTATATATACAGGGGGGTACCGGTGCAGAGTCAATGTGCGGGGGCACCGGCTAGTTGAAGTAATATGTACATGTGGGTAGAGTTAAAGTGACTATGCATAAATAATTAACAGAGTAGCAGCAGCGTAAAAAGGATGGTCCGGGTAGCCATGATTAGCTGTTCAGGAGTCTTATGGATTGGGGGTAGAAGCTGTTGAGAAGTATTTTGGACCTAGACTTGGCACTCCGGTACCGCTTGCCGTGCGGTAGCAGGGAGAACAGTCTATGACTAGGGTGGCTGGAGTCTTTGACAATTTTGAGGGCCTTCCTTTGACACCGCCTGGTATAGAGGTCCTGGATGGCAGGAAGCTTGGCCCCAGTGATGTACTGGGCCGTACGCACTACCCTCTGTAGTGCCTTGCGGTCGGAGGCCAAGCAGGTGCCATACCAGGCGGTGATGCAACCAGTCAGGATGCTCTCGATGGTGCAGCTGTAGAATTTTTTGAGGATCTGAGGACCCATGCCAAATCTTTTCAGTCTCCTGAGGGGGAATAGGCTTTGTCGTGCCCTCTTCACGACTGTCTTGGTGTGTTTGGACCATGATAGTTCGTTGGTGATGTGGACACCAAGGAACTTGAAGCTCTCAACCTGTTCCACTACAGCCCCGTCGATGAGAATGGGGGCGTGCTCAGTCCTCTTTTTTTCCTGTAGTCCACAATCATCTCCTTTGTCTTGGTCACGTTGAGGGAGAGGTTGTTGTCCTGGCACCACACGGCCAGGTCTCTGACCTCCTCCCTATAGGCTGTCTCATCGTTGTCGGTGATCAGGCCTACCACTGTTGTGTCGTCGGCAAACTTAATGATGGTGTTGGAGTCGTGCCTGGTCATGCAGTCATGGGTGAACAGAGAGTACAGGAGGGGGACTGAGCACGCACCCCTGAGGGGCCCCCGTGTTGAGGATCAGTGTGGCAGATGTGTTGTTACCTACCCTTACCACCTGGGGGCGGCCCGTCAGGAAGTCCAGGATCCAGTTGCAGAGGGAGGTGTTTAGTCCCAGGATCCTTAGCTTAGTGATGAGCTTAGAGGGCACTATGGTGTTGAATGCTGAGCTGTAGTCAATGAATAGCATTCTCACGTAGGTGTTCCTCTTGTCCAGGTGGGAAAGGAATGTGTGGAGTGCAATAGAGATTGCATCATCAATGTAGAACTGTTGGGGCGGTATGCAAATTGGAGTGGGTCTAGGGTTTCTGGGATAATGCTGTTGATGTGAGCCATGACCAGCCTTTCAAAGCACTTCATAGCTACAGACGTCAGCTCTGCTTGCTGCTTTAGCCTGTAGGTCAAACACAGTTCCCATGAAGCAGTGGTCTGGCTGATTTCCTGGTTCATTCTTGGCCAGTACATTACTTCTCGTGCTCGTCGTTGCATTTTTCCTCACCCAAGTGGCCCTCGTGTATTTTCTGTAGCATTTCTTTGCGTAGTGTCATGGGAATGACAATCTTGTTGCCTTTGAACACAATGTCATCCACGACGGTGAGCTCTGCTCTGCACATCCAGTAATCCTGTATTCTCCTTGGACAGTTGTTTTTCTGTGCAGGCCATCCTATCAGTATTGTTTCTTTCAACTCTGTCATTGTTTGGTCAGCTGCGGTCTCTCTTTTGATCTGCTCCATTCTCTCAGAAGACACAAGAAGTGATACAACGATCATGTCGACGTAGGCCTGAATCTCAGTGTTTTTCTGTGTGTCGGCGCTCTCTTTCCTGTCGACTGCTCGAGAAAGAGTGTTGGCTGCGAACTTTTACTTTCCCAGCGTGTAGATCAACTTCACATCATACTTTTTCAGTCTGATCAACATTGTCTGGATTCTCATTGGACAATCATTCAGTGGCTTAGACATGATTGACACCAATGGTTTGTGGTCAGTTTCTACTTGGAAGGCTTGTCCGTAGACGTATTGGTGAAACCTTTCGCACGCGTATGTGCTCGCCAGTAGTACTTTCTCTATTTGTGCATACCTTGTTGACGCATAAGCGACAAGTTGCCATGTGTCGTCATGCTGTTGCAGAAGAACTGCTCCCAGGCCAAACTGTGATGTGTCTGCAGAAATCCTTGTGCTTTTCTCTGGATCATAGAACCTGAGCACTGGCTCTTCTGTGATTGTCTTCTTCAGGTTTTTGATGCCGTTTTCCTGCTCATGGGACCATTCCCATTCGTTTTTCTGTTCCAGAAGACATCCGAGTAATTTTGTCATTAGTACATATTTTGTGTTCTCCAGGTAAACATCAGTGACCCTCAAACACGTCCTTGTACTCAGCCAGTAGTGATTCTTGGTCATTTTCAGTCTTATGTCACTCTTTTCACCAAATTGAGCTTTTCACATGCACTGATTCCTAGGATAGGCTGTACACTCTTTTCCATGATCAGCAGATGTGCTTTGAACTGTTTTCCTTTGTGCTGTAAAGTTACTATGCAGCTTCCATTGACTGGTACGTTCTCCCCAGTATAACCAGTAACCTTGTTTTCCACAGGATGTATTTTGCTCTTCATTTTCAGTGTTTTGTAGTCATCCAGCGACAACAGGTTTACCTGAGCTCCAGTATCAAGCTTGAATGGTATTATAGGTTAATTCACAGTCAATGGCACAATCCATTCAGCTTTTACTGCATTGCATATTTCCACAGAATCAACAAAGAATTCTTCAGTCTCCTCTTTGACTGTGTGAACCTTTTCTTTGTAGCCTCAGCCTTGCAGCATTTTGAGAAATGATGATTTTTCCCAAAGTTGTTACACGATTTTCCATATGTAGGGCAATTTTTTGGCTTGTGGATAACTCCACATTTTCAAATTCACACGTTTTGCTCATTGTGTTCAGCTCAGCCAAGTACTGGTCAAAACGGACTCCCTGTTTCTGATCATGAGAGAGAAACTTGTATCTCTCAAACGTGATGTTCTGGCTTGGTACAAAGTACTCCTCAAATTTAGCCATGAGCACAGTCAATGTCAAGTTTGCCTCATCTATCTGAAAGCTATTGTAAATGTCCAATGCATCCTCTCCGATAACATGCAGAAAAATGGAATCTCCCCCTGCTCGACTGGCTGCTAGGTAGATATTGAATCTCTGCTTGAAACGTTTCCAATTGTCAGTTAGATTGCCTGTTAACTGCATAGGAGTAGGAGAACTAAGCCTATCCATGACGGGAAACACTCGGGGAACAGGTACAGTTTCAATTTCTCATACTTCGGTAAATTGCTCATCAACTTGCTCGTCAACAGATTCCAATGCAGCCCCGTTCTCGCTGCTGTCACTCTCGCTGCTGCGGCTCGTTGGCATCGCTCTTGCTAGTTAGCATCTTCGACTACTCACGTCACTTGACTTGTGGTAGAATGTTCAATTTTCGTCGCGGAAATTTGCAGAGTTACTCCTTTCTTTTCTCTGTCTCGTCATAGCGACTACCAATCTGACACCATGTTACGTTTGTTCCTTGTATAATGACAAACCGGGGCGTAGGTTTAACTACTTTTAATAAACTGATACTTCAGCTAGCAATCCCCTTGTGGAGCAAGAAATACTTCAACTCCCCCACCCTTGCATAGCTTGCTGGGTAACGTAGTCTTAATGTTAATACACAACACACCAAGCGTCAGCTGGAGTGGTGTAAAGCTTGCCGCCATTCGACTCTGGAGCAGTGGAAACGCGTTCTCTGGAGTGATGAATCATGCTTGACCATCTGGCAGTCTGACTGATAAATCTGGGTTTGGCGGATGCCAGGAGAACGCTACCTGCCCCAATGCATAGTGCCAACTGTAAAGTTTGGTGGAGGAGGAATACTGGTCTGGGGCTGTTTATCATAGTTCGGGCTAGGCCCTTTAGTTCCAGTGAAGGGAAATCTTAATGTTACAGCATACAATGACATTCTAAACGATTCTGTGCTTCCAACTTTGGGGAAGGCCCTTTCCTGTTTCAGCATGACAATGCCCCCGTGCACAAAGCGAGTTCCATACAGAAATGGTTTGTCGAGATCGGTGTGGAAGAACTTGACTGGCCTACACAGAGCCCTGACCTCAACCCCATCGAACACCTTTGGGATGAATTGGAACGCCGACTGCAAGCCAGGCCTAGTCGCCCAACATCAGTGCCCGACCTCACTAATGCTCTTGTGGCTGAATGGAAATTTGTACATCGCTCTGGATAAGAGCGTCTGCTAAATGACTTAAATGTAAATGTAAGTCCCCGCAGCAATGTTCCAACATCTAGTGGAAAGCCTTCCCAGAAGAGTGGAGGCTGTTATAGCAGCAAAGGGGGGACCAACTCCATGTGGTCCTCTGTAGCTCAATTGGTAGAGCATGGCGCTTGTAACGCCAGGGTAGTGGGTTCGATCCCCGGGACCACCCATACGTAAAAATGTATGCACGCATGACTGTAAGTCGCTTTGGATAAAAGCATCTGCTAAATGGCATATTATATTATATTATTATATATTAATACCCATGATTTTGGAATGAGATGTTCGACGACCAGATGCCCACATACTTTTGGTCATGTAGTGTATCTGAGATGAGTGGATAAATAGAACATTGTTTTCTCCCTTGTGGATATACTCCTTTAAACTGAGGCATTTTAACTTGGAGCTTTTAGCACTACCAAGGGACTTCAGTATAAAGGACGCTGACTTGGACTCGAATGCTAGGGACTTGGGACTCGAGGTTTAGTGATTTGACTACATCACTGCCCAGAGGGGTCTGAGATGAAGACAACTCTGACAGATCGGTCCATGGGCAAAGAATATCTGCGTCTGAAATGGTGCACTATCACAGCTGTCAAACTCATTCTAAAGAGGAGGAGTGTCTGTGGGATGTCCCAAGGATCCCGTTTAGACTTGTCCATAGTGACACCTGTTATTCTTGTAGTGCAGGGATGTGTTTTTGTCCTAACTCAGCCCCCTTCGTGCACATGGCAAAGTTTAACCACATGAGACAACTCCGTGCTGACTGACAGGTCCAGTTTTGGCAAATACTACATGCATTTTTAGGTTGGGCCCTAATTTATGTGCTTTCTGTCACCTGGAGCTGCATGGCAAATGGTCCGGGAACACAAGAAAAGCATAAAGGACAATGCCAAAGGACTAGTCAGCCCTTCCACCTCTGAGAGGCCAACATGTAAATCTCTCTGTTACAGTATCCAGAGGACTGACTAATGAATGTGATAGAATAATACTATAGTATCCATGTATGGTATCTATCTGAAACTTGTTCACTGAGGATAACTCTGATGCTATCTACAGTGCATTTGGAAAGTATTCTGACCCCTTGACTTTTTCCACATTTTGTTACGTTACAGCCTTATTCTACAATGGATTAAATAGTTTTTTTCCCCCCTCATCAATCTACACACAATACCCCATAATGACAAAGCAAAAACAGGTTTTTAGAAAATGTTGCAAATGTATTCAAAATAAAAAACTGAAATAACATTTACATAAGTATTCAGACCCTTTACTCAGTACTTTGTTGAAGCACCTTTGGCAGCGATTACAGCCTCGAGTCTTCTTGGGTATTACATTTACAGTTTAGTCATTTAGCAGACGCTCTTATCCAGAGCGACTTACAGTTAGTGAGTGCATACATTTTCATACTGCCCCCCCGTGGGAAACAAACCCACAACCCTGGCGTTGCAAGCGCCATGCTCTACCAACTGAGCTACAGGGGACTATGCTACAAGCTTGGCACACCTGTATTTGGGGAGTTTCTCCCATTCTTCTCTGCAGATCCTCTCAAGCTCTGTCAGGTTGGATGGGGAGCGCCGCTGCACAGCTATTTTCAGGTCTCTCCAGAGATGTTCGATTGTGTTCAAGTCCAGGCTCTGGCTGGGCCACTTATGGACATTCAGAGACTTGTCCTGAAGCCACTCCTGCGTTGTCTTGGCTGTGTGCTTAGGGTCGTTGTCTTGTTGGAAGGTGAACCTTTGCCCCAGTCTGAGGTCCTGAGCGCTCTGGAGCAGGTTTTCATCAAGGATCTCTCTGTACTTTGCTCCGTTCATCTTTCCTTCGATCCTGACTAGTCTCCCAGTCCCTGCCTCTGAAAAACATGATGCCACCACCATGCTAAACTGTAGGGATGGTGCCAGGTTTCCTCCAGACGTGACGCTTGGCATTCAGACCAAAGAGTTTCATCACATCAGAGAATCTTGTTTCTCATGGTCTGAGAGTCCTTTAGGTGCAACATATCGAATGCACTGTATATATGTATGTATGATCTCTGTGGTAACTTGTATATCTGTACAGGGTTAACTCTAAATTACTCTATGCAAAGGGTTTTTAATATCCTCTCAGGAATTCTGTGTTATTTACATTGGTCTCATCCCCCACACAAGCCTTTAGATGCTGTAACACCCTGTGGAGATTGGGCCTTGGTGGTCAGGTTATTGTAAACTTGGTATCGTTTGATTGATCAATGGTGGTTGGTTTTGGGTTGAAAGAGTTACACCTTCAATGTGATACATTTAATTAAATGTCTTTGTTCTCTCTTATCCTGTCTCCAATCCATGGAGGAAGGTTGTATGACCATTCTCATTTCCTAGGCCTCTAGGCATCTCTTTGTTCATGCTTTGTCTTGTAAGTTAACCTTAGAATCTATATGCTTGGAATAATGCCTTGTAATGCTTGTAAAGCTTTATGCCTTGTATGATTAAATATCTGCCTTTGATATAGACAATTATCAAACCAATTCCTGCTAGTCAACTCATTGCCTAATGCTTGCTTGTATATTTTAATTATCTTTATGGAGTCAGAAACATTTTAATAGGCTAATTGCTTAGTTTTATTATGAGTCGCATGTGAGGTATATATAAAATATTACTTCACTACACACTCTACAACCAGTCCCATTCCTATTCAACAGGAGAACTAAAACACTGGTGAAATAACACATACAATGTTTATATTTGCGGTAGTAATAAGTGCACCAAGTGACAGAGAACTGTTACTCTGTAACATAAAATCCTTGAAGTGCAAAATCCAAACCAAATGATATTTTGAACGACCTGAGTCAAAGCAACTGTTCTGAATAACCTGAACTAGCGCATGAAAATTACCTCCACTTTTGCAAAACATAACTCTGCAAACTGAACATACTGCAGGCATTCTGTGTAGAGGTTTTTTCCCTTTGGGGATTATTGTGGATCTGAAGTTAAGATTACAACTCAGAGCTCACTACAAACCAGTGAACACTGTGGACTGGGCTCCCTTGACAAACAGTATAGTCTTTGTTTTAGAGCAGAGATACTTATGGTGACATTATCCTAACCATTACTGTTCAGTGTTCGAGGTCAGAGGTCAAGGAAAGAAAAGGCTGAGGCTGATTGACTGCTGGTGGGCATGAGGTCGCACCTGGGAGTTGTATCACTGTTGTCCTCGAGACAGAGTAGCGGTGTGTTTGTAGGGGTAAAGCTCTCCGTTTCAACACTCAAACGTTCCCTCCTGTCTCTATTTTCCGCCTCAGGCTGCATGTCTCCATTCCTCTCTGTAAGGGTTGATGGGCACACAGACTTCCCTCTGGTCACCAGCTCCATGCCACTGAACAAAGAGAGTCTGCCCCCACAGGGCTGCTCGGTCTGGGGGTGCATGACTCGGATGGGGTCCCTCTCTGTCTGGAGCTCTGGGTCTTTAACTGTAAGATCTGAGGTGAGCTGGGTCTCACCAGTCCTGAACCCAGTCTGACTTTCCACAAATTCTTCATCCTGAGTAGCAGACCTCTCCTCCTCATCATCATGGTTGTCATTTAGTAACCTCTCAGATGTATCTCTTTGGGCCCAGCCCAGGTCAGGTAGGGGAGGGGGGTGAGTTCGACTCCCACGTAAGGGCTCAGGGTCCCTCACTCTGTGACGGTTAAGGACCGTGATGTCACATGGGTGTGTTGGCAGTAGAAGTGCGGGACTTGTGAGAGTAGGGGGCTTTTTTTCAGAGGAGGAGGAAAGAACACTACTGGCTGCTGCTACATTACGTCTGGCACCACTGATTGGCTGGCCCATCAGAGCCTCAAACTGACGAAGGATCTGAAAGGCAAAACCATTCTTCTTTACAATGCAAAACTAAATATGTGCTCAGTCAACCATCATCGTAGATCATCATCTTAGATTTTAACACCAAGGCTACTCCCATGCTCCCTCTCTGGTGTTACCTTATTTAATATTATAAAAGGTAATAACTAGATTGTTATTATGTGTTACCTTGGTGGCCTTGTTGGCTACAGCCCCTGGGGGTCCCTCACTCAGATGGGCCAGCCTCCTCTGGGTCGCCCCGAAGATTTGCTCCAGAGACAGCAGATCAGAGATCATGAGACAGGCCACAGCACACAGAGCCCTCTGGGGGGACGAGGGAAACAGCACATTCACACACATTTGATGTTTGAGATTTTATGTTTATTTTTTCAAGAAAAACCTGGTCAAAATAGCAGCATATTCCAACAGTCAATTGACTGTACCATCTGGACAATTTGTGACGGGTCATGCAGTCTGCGAGAGAGCAACTCCACCACCACCTCACAGTTCAGAGTGGAACACCTGGGGACAGAGGAGAGGGAATTAAAACATATCCAAAAAACACTGGACAAAAATCAAGGTGAAGGTAGAGAGGAATAAAGGTTGAATGTTCTAATAAGATGCAATCTATTGGTCGGTACTAACTCCTTGATGAAGTGCTGGCTCTCCTTTCTGGACAGGAAGACCTTGGAGCCCTCAGTCATTCTGCTGATTAGTGCCATCTCCTGGCCACAGTCCCCTAACTGCATGGCCTCCACCCTGACAGAGAAAGATGGATATAGGAAGAAAAAAGGAGACTCGGCATGGTTGACTCATTTCGTATTTTGACGGTGAAGACTTACTATATCATTTAATATATTTTTGGACTCACCGTTCTGAAAGGTCCCCGGAGCTCTCCCTACTGGCTCCCGATTGGCTCCCGGTGCCACATGACTTGCTGCTCCCACCCCCCGAGGCCTGGCTGTGGTCAACGTTCCCCTGAGAGGAGTTGTGGGGGGAGCTATGGCCACTGTCAATCTCCTCCCAGCCCCCGCCCACCTGCCCTGGACACCACTGGGAAACTGAGAGGTGGAAGAGAGAGAAGGAACTGGCCATATGTAATAACAGCCTAATAATAATAATAATAATATGCCATTTAGCAGACGCTTTTATCCAAAGCGACTTACAGTCATGCGTGCATAATTTTTTTTTTTGTGTATGGGTGGTCCCGGGGATCGAACCCACTACCTTGGCGTTACAAGCGCCGTGCTCTACCAGCTGAGCTACAGAGGACCACATGATCTAACCGCAATATAACAGCCAATTTAAAAACACCAACAAACCTCTCTCACCTTTGGGTCTGTGAGGAGGCACAGTGTAGGCACATGCTGGCACTGCCACCTCTACAGGGTCTGAGGGTGCCACCACCGCCCGGTAGTGGTTGTCATGGAGACGGATACCCTGTTGTTCCGTCGGGGGCAGGACGGCACTGGCCACAAACTCAGTAGCCTTGTGGATCTTGTCCATCAGGGTCTCGCCACCTGCCGGAAACAGAAAGCAATATAAGAGACAGACAGGACATGGATTTGACTGGGTGCATTTGAAATGTATTCGAAAAGGGCCACTGAGCCACATGAAACCAAAATGGCGGCCTTGTCGCTATCACCTACTTGTTATCTTCTTCCCTGGGCAGTATCCAAACCCCTGCATTCTGGATCCATGGGCAGACTCCGACCCGATGCCTGGAAGGAAATAGCGAACCTAGACCTTAGCCATCAAAGACAACCATTGTCCCTTTCTCCACTCTCTCTTCCGATCCACTCCCTCTTCCCCCCCGTCTCTTCCTCTCCCTCACTCCTCCCTGCTTCATCTCTTCTCCTCCATCCTCCCTCCATTTTTCTTCCTCAATCTCTCTGTCAGGAGGATTGGGTTAACTTGATTGTAATCAATTCAGTAGCCAGAGGTCTGTCATTAGTAGCAGTATTAGGGCAGAGATAGTGTGTGCCCCAGGGCTCGGTTCTAGGCCCTCTCCTCTTCTCTAAATACACCAAGTCACTCGGCTCCGTCATATCCTCACATGGTGTCTCCTATCATTGCTATGCGGATGACACTCAACTACGTTTCTCTTTCTTCCCTTCTGACACCCAGGTGGAGACACGCATCTCTGCGTGCCTAGCAGATATCTCAGCTTGGATGTCGGCCCACCACCTCAAGCTCAACAAGAAAGAGCTGCTCTTCCTCCCGGGGAAGGCCTGCCCGCTCCAAGTCCTCTCTATCACTGTTGACAACTCAAACGGTGTCCCCCTCCCAGAGTGCAAAGAACCTTGGCGTGACCCTGGACAACACCCTGTCATTCTCTGCAAACATCAAAGCAGTGACTTGCTCCTGCAGGTTCATGCTCTACAACATCTATAGAGTACGACCCTACCTCACACAGGAAGTGGCGCAGGTCCTAATCCAGGCACTTGTCATCTCCCGTCTGCACTACTGCAACTCGCTATTGGCTGGGCTCCCCGCTTGTGCCATCAAACCCCTGCAAATTATCCGGAACGCTGCAGCCTGCCTGGTATTCAATCTTCCCAAGTTCTCCCATGTCATCCCGCTCCTCCGCAGACTCCACTGGCTTCCAGTCAAAGCCTGCATCCACTACAAGACCATGGTACTTGCCTACGGAGCAGCAAGAGGAACTGCCCCTCCCTACCTTCAGGCTATGTTCAAACCCTAAACCCTAGCACTTCGTTCTGCCACCTCTGGTCTCTTGGCCCTCCCACCCCTACGGGAGTGCCCAGTCCAAGCTCTTCTCTGTCCTGGCATCCGAATGGTGGAACCATTGTCCCTACCCATCTTCCAAAAACATCTGAAACCCTACCTCTTCAAAGAGCATCTTAACTAATCCCACAGCACCCCCCTCGCACCACCTCCTCACCCCCCCACTTGACTTTTTTATCCCCCTTACTAGCTCTGACATTGCTGATAGCTACAGTGGGGGGGGGAATAATTTAGTCAGCCACCAATTGTGCAAGTTCTCCCACTTAAAAAGATGAGATAGGCCTGTATTTTCATCATAGGTACATGTCAACTATGACAGACAAATTGAGAAGAAAAAAATCCAGAAAATCACATTGTAGGATTTTTAATGAGTTTATTTGCAAATTATGGTGGAAAATAAGTATTTGGTCACCTACAAACAAGCAAGATTTCTGGCTCTCACAGACCTGTAACTTCTTCTTTAAGAGGCTCCTCTGTCCTCCACTCGTTACCTGTATTAATGGCACCTGTTTGAACTTGTTATCAGTATAAAAGACACCTGTCCACAACCTCAAACAGTCACACTCCAAACTCCACTATGGCTAAGACCAAAGAGCTGTCAAAGGACACCAGAAACAAAAATGTAGACCTGCACCAGGCTGGGAAGACTGAATCTGCAATAGGTAAGCAGCTTGGTTTGAAGAAATCAACTGTGGGAGCAATTATTAGGAAATGGAAGACATACAAGACCACTGATAATCTCCCTCGATCTGGGGCTCCATGCAAGATCTCACCCCGTGGGGTCAAAATGATCACAAGAACGGTGAGCAAAAATCCCAGAACCACACGGGGGACCTAGTGAATGACCTGCAGAGAGCTGGGACCAAAGTAACAAAGCCTACCATCAGTAACACACTACGCCGCCAGGGGACTCAAATCCTGCAGTGCAAGACGTGTCCCACTGCTTAAGCCAGTACATGTCCAGGCCCGTCTGAAGTTTGCTAGAGTGCATTTGGATGATCCAGAAGAGGATTGGGAGAATGTCATATGGTCAGATGAAACCAAAATAGAACTTTTTGGTAAAAACTCAACTCGTCGTGTTTGGAGGACAAAGAATGCTGAGTTGCATCCAAAGAACACCATACCTACTGTGAAGCATGGGGGTGGAAACTTCATGCTTTGGGGCTGTTTTTTCTGCAAAGGGACCAGGACGACTGATCCGTGTAAAGGAAAGAATGAATGGGGCCATGTATCGTGAGATTTTGAGTGAAAACCTCCTTCCATCAGCAAGGGCATTGAAGATGAAATGTGGCTGGGTCTTTCAGCATGACAATGATCCCAAACACACCGCCCGGGCAACGAAGGAGTGGCTTCGTAAGAAGCATTTCAAGGTCCTGGAGTGGCCTAGCCAGTCTCCAGATCTCAACCCCATAGAAAATCTTTGGAGGAGTTGAAAGTCTGTGTTGCCCAGCGACAGCCCCAAAACATCACTGCTCTAGAGGAGATCTGCATGGAGGAATGGGCCAAAATACCAGCAACAGTGTGTGAAAACCTTGTGAAGACTTACAGAAAACGTTTGACCTGTGTCATTGCCAACAAAGGGTATATAACAAAGTATTGAGAAACTTTTGTTATTGACCAAATACTTATTTTCCACCATTATTTGCAAATAAATTCATTAAAAATCCTACAATGTGATTTTCTGGAAAAAATAATCTCATTTTGTCTGTCATAGTTGACGTGTACCTATGATGAAAATTACAGGCCTCTCTCATCTTTTTAAGTGGGAGAACTTGCACAATTGGTGGCTGACTAAATACTTTTTTTCCCCACTGTACTTTATTGAGGAAAAATGTACTTACTATGACTGAGATGTGTGGTTGTCCCACCTAGCTATCTTAAGGTGAATGCACTAACTGTAAATCACTCTGGATAAGCATCTGCTAAATGACTAACATGTAAATGTAAGGTAGACATGCAGAACATGCAATAACAACAATATAATGTACTCACCCATGTTGGGCATGGCTAGTTGGCATGGAGACAAGCTGCTCTGGGGAGAGGCTGTGTCTGTGAAAAGTAACCTGGCTATATCCTGGAGACAGATAAACACAGGATTAGCATTGTGTGTGTGTGTGAGATACAAAGAGGGATAGTGATTGGCTTAGACATTCTCTATCATTATCTTGGCTCACCTGTGCTGTGGCCCTCACTTTCTGATACAGAGCAGTGCCATGGATGGGGTCAGGGGGACCACTGTAAACTGAAGGGGAAAACGCAGATTCAGTATAACACTCATAGCTCTCTGAAATCCTGCTGTCATAAAGAGACAGATGAAATGGAGACAGTGAGATGTGTTAGTGGTCATATCATTATCGGCATGTTCATCATCTCACCTGAGGCCTGCTGGATGAAGGTGGAATTCCGTCTAAGTTCCGTCAGCAAGTGAGGTGATCCGTGGCCACAGAGATGGACGAAGATCTTCAGAACCTGGAAGGACAGAAACGATGGAAAGGGAAGAGGGATAAGGCACAGGAGGAACAGATTAATAGATTACATCATTTATGGTGAAGATGAGCTGCATTCTTCTACATGATTCCTCTTCAGCCTCAGTTAACAAACCATGGTCAAATTCAGTGTTTGGGGGCTTCTTAATGCAGGTGAAAGCCTGCTAACCTGGCTAGCTGAGCTCACCTTTATTTTGACATGGCAGGATTCTACCTGCAGCCTCTCCAACAGGTACTCCAACAGGCACTGACCACACCCAGTGGACTCCTGGGAGATTTCTGCAGGGCCAGGACGGTAAAGGGTGCAAACTTTACAGTCTTTGGGTTGACATTGAAAAGAGGTGAATCTTGCGAAATGATCTTTCATATCAGAACAGTGTATCATCATACAGTGGGAGGTGATGGGGTTAAAAGGATACTTCCGATTTCTTCAAAGAGGTAGCCAGGACAAGGCGATTCATCATCTGCTGTTGCTTTCATCAGAGTGGGAACCTGTGAGGGAGAGAGATCATCAGGCATGGATTGGCCAACAGGTATACCCCAGAATATAACATTTAGCAAGTATTGCCGTCATGTCATATCATCATTTTTGGCTTTATAACAAACAGGGTGGGTCCAGTGTGATATACTGTGGGAATAAATAATATCAACGGACTGTAGAGCTCAAGTCTGGTACAAGTCTAGTCTGATGATGACATACGACATATGATGACCACTAAGCTACCTTAGTGGTTAAGAGCGTTGTGCCAGTCTTATGGTGTGCTAGCATCCTAACGTTAGCTAGGCTGCTGTGATTGTACAGTAAACAGTGGTTCGTAATGGGATATACAAAACGATTTACTGTACCCCTAAAACGTGACATATACACATTATATCAAAATGTTATTTGCACGTTTTTATATTTGTAAATACCACCTACTTTTTGAAGGAAAGCCAGTCGTTCCATGAATGTTGCCATGATTTTGAAATATTGACTAGACGCTGCGTGTCTCTTCTTCTTCTTTGAGGTTTATTGGCAGACTACACTCATAAGGTGTATTGTGCCACCTACTGTACGGGGTAGTAAATCATATAATATTCAAATATGTTTTGAATTAACAATGACCAAAAACACTCACCAAATGCACGCTACTACCCTGAATTTCAAACCCAAGAACTGTACTCCTTCAGTCGGATTTATATGTCTATTCAGATTCCTACACACGCTCAGGAAGCTGGGAGGGGGGGACCTCTTAATTCAGTACTCCCTGTAACATTTCGGCTGTAAAGTTCAGGAAATCCAGAAATCTATTGGCTGCCTTCACAATGATGTCTAGCTTCTTTTATTTTGTATTAGTTTGTCTAGTGCAATTTATAACTTGCTCTATAAACGCAACAAAGTCCACACCGCTCGCATTACATGCTGACCACACCGCACCGGTCGCATGCGCGAGCGTTGAAAAATTAATGTTTACATACATGTTATTCAATCATTGCACCCACACTGCTCGCGCGCTTCTACGAGCGTCTGCGTGGCCAGGAGCTAAAATATAACTCGGTTCTATTTGTGACGCTCAACGCGCTGCAAGTCCTGCCTCTCCCATCTCCTCATTGGTTTTTAGGAGCATATACCCACGTGGGTGATTGAAAGATGAACTGAGGTCCACACTCCAGTCCAGTTGATTGTGTTAATGCACCTTAAAGTTGGTTGCCAACCGCTATATAAAGTCCAAAAAAGAAGAAGAAGAAGAAGAAGCCTGAAGGGAGTGGCGAGCTCAGGAGAGTGAGCGTAACAAGTGCCCATCGATGGTGGTTGGAAGAGCGCGCTTATTTGAAATGGAAAAGCGTTGTGGTAGCTATTGATAAAGAAGAACATCAAGATGCGCTCTGTGGGATGCACTGTTGAGCGTTACATCCTGAGGGGTTCGTGCTGATTGTACGGAGATTGTGACAGCTGGTTAAATGGCGTCCCTTGAGAAGGCAAGAACAAGATGTATGTCAGGAGAAGCGCTGTATTATCATAAGGAGACATATACTTGGAATACGGAGGAGGAATGGAGGGGAAAAGAGAGGCAGAGGAGGTCTAAGAGAGAGGGGGGGGGAAGAGGGTGAGATTGAGTCTGTAAAAAATTGTGAAAAAAGGGAGATGGTTTGTTAAAGAAGAATGGTAGAAAGTATAAGCAGAGTGAGCTGAAGACAGTAGCTGAAATGGAAGTGAATGAGGGTGAAGTATAGGAGGTGGTAGGTGTGGTGAAGTTCTTGGAGTCCAAGGGTCAGGATAAAGATGAGTCTGTGACAGTAGGAGTTAAGTTTTAGGAAAAGGTGGAACCTTGTCTTTTGGCTGATCCATTTGTCGTTTCAGGGTGGGTGAAAACAGAGTTGGGTGCTGTGGAATTGATGAGGGTAACCAGAAGTGGTTTTGTAATAATTGTTTGTGTTTCTGCTCGTCAGAGGGAGCAGGTGCTCCGTGTTAAATGAACGGGGGCAAGAGATGTGAATTGTTTTCCGCTCAAGAAAAGGGTGCCATTGAAAGGAGTGATTACTGGGGTAGCAGTAAATGTAAAAGTTGACCAACTGAAGGGGAAGATTCCCGGTGTTTGTGATGCTCGTCGTTTGGTGCGACGCAGACAGGGTGGCGTGAGTGGTGAAACAGAAGAGTCATTGTCTGTTCTTTTGAGTTTTGATGTTGAGTTGTAGTGTCGAGTCAATGTTGCTAATGATGCTGTTAAACAAAGGAGTCCGCTTATACTGAACTTTGATCATAAGTTTTATTCATATCACAAGATTTCAGCATAAGTGTACAGATGTCTAGATCACCCGGAGAGCAGTGTTTCCCAAATTGCAATGGCCGCTCTAACGTTCTTTGTTCAAACCCAGTATTTATAATATTCCCCAAAATATGGGTTGCTCCCTCTACTGTCCAATCCCCTGTCTTCTATGGGGCTTCACCCTAAAAACGGCTCCCTTTCTTCTAAATAAACATCCTCTCAGGTTCCACTTAAAACCTTATCAAAGTCATAATCTTAATACACTACATATTTCCCCCCTTCGAGACTAACTAAAAGTCTCGAAAACAAAAAGAATAGGATTATGACAAGAAACAATTTCTCTTATTGAGTATCTTTAACAATAAACCCAAAACACTTTTCTCTGGAGTGTAAATACCTTTCTATGAAATATGAACAAATCTTTATGAAGTGTGAATACATTACTATGAAATATGAACAAATCTTTATGGAGTGTGAATACATTACTATGAAATATGAACAAATCTTTATGGAGTGTGAGAGCGAAAAACCTGTCTGGCAGCCTTCTTTCCAAATATCCATCCATCAATCAAGACAGTACAATTCTCTCACGGCCCCTCTGCCCCAGGCAACCACCTAGGTACTCCAGATCAATTCATAAATCTTTATCAATGCATTTGAAACTATGATGCAATTAAATACACATGAAAGCCCCAGCAAACAAAATACTATCCAAAAAATGTCCACACTAAGGCTGGTCGACCCATCGGACCCTACGGTGGATTATCTCTATCCCTGCCTAGACTCCATGTCCCTAAGCTTCCACTAAATAAACAAAAACATCTAAGATCCCCACATGTATTCAATAACATCAAATATCATTCTACAAAAATTAATACCTAAGAATATGACACAAATTATGTATTACACCTGCAAATATGTCTATATTTCATTGCAGACACTGGAATGTAGTCCACTACACTTCATCTCCTCAGCAGTCTCGACTTCCAATGCATCTTTGATGATGGAATTTGAACATTTCCACACCTTCCTTGTTCCATCTCCTCCAGTCCCTTCATATTGTCCTTTCATATTGTCCTTGTTTGAGTATTTCAATCTCTACATATTCCCCCAAATGCTTCTGGAAGAAAAGAAAAGACCAAACAGTATCTTTTGCAAAACAACACTTTCAAATTAAAACATCAATATCAACTAAGAATATAAAAATGATATATAAATGATATATGAATCACATTATCCTATTTCCCCCCTTTGATTCATAACAAAATACTAAAATCACACTAATATTGAAAAACATTTAAAAAATGATCAAATAATCAAAAAAGGATATTTATCCATCAATACTCCATCCAGTCCCACTTGTCCCTCTTCATCCAGATCAGGAACAGTCAACAACGGCATCTGAGAGTTGTCTCCAGGCATCACTACTCCAACCCATCTCAATATCATAGCTTTCGCAAAGGTCAGTAACAAATTACAAAAGCAAAACATCACACACAGTGCTATCAAAGCTGCTATTAAAATCTGAACCATCACTGCTCCCACTGATCTTGCAACCAAGACTTCACTGACCATCCAGCTCCTTCAGATCTACCAAATGCATCCCTTATATTCTTCAATGCATCTATAACACTAGTGATATTATCTGAACTATCTGGAATCAAAGTATAGGTAATATTATCAATATGATCTTCCCAAATTTTACACCATACCATGGAAAAATCCCCACTTCTCTCTTAGACTTATTATCCAATGATAGGCTTCCCAGACTATGAAATTCCTCTAAAATTGGTGCTGGAGCTATCTGCTCCCTTGTAATCAAATGCAATACATTTATGGCTTTAATAACTATCAATGTTGAACGAGTTAAATTGCTTCTCACTGTTGTTATAATAGACTGAAGTGTTGATGTCCTTGTTGTTACTTCATCCATTCTCCCTAAGACTTTTAACTCCTTACTTGTATTTCCATCTATCACCACTAGTGTCACTACATTCACTCTCTCTTCCTACTAACATTGAAACTTAGCTTACTGTCCTAGAGTTCCTTCAACCCTAGTTCTCCTAACTTTTTTAATCTATTCTTTTCTCCTAACTTTTAAAAACCCTTTCCACTGATTTATTCACAAAAGCCCTTACCACCAATTTTTTGAATATGTGATTGGGTAATCCCCTGTCTAGACTTCTTTACACACAGACTTGGCAAACGACTAAACATCTTTTAGCCTAGTTTGAAATCTCTTGCACCTCTTGGTGTAGGAATGTAACCAAGAATAACAGTCACCCCTTTTAACTTTATTTTTCAGACAGATTGTCTAATAGGCAGTCTAATAGATTCCCAAAAACCCTACTCTTTTAAAATCTTCTACCAGACAGCCGTCTAGTGTACATCTTATTGTACAGTTCAATTTACACAATGCATCTCTTCCCAACAATGCAATAGGTATATGTTCTAATACCAGTATGTGTATTTTAATTTCTCTTTGATTTTTTATAGCAGAGCTCAATTGGTTCCTTAAGAGTAATCAGCTGTTTTACTCCCTCAAATCCCTATCCTAATTAGTTAATTTTACATAGTGAGATGTTTAACCTCTTTAGGCTCAACACAGATAAAAGCTTTTCCACTATTCACCTCTCCTCGTCCTTTGTTTTCACTTCAATTGTTAGATATTTTTTCTCCCTAATCGGTGCTATCATCTGACACCCCCCTTCGGATCTTCTAGGCACTCTAGAATCCTTGCTCCTTTAAGGGTTCACCTGTCCTCCAGTTGATCTTCACTTGCTCCTTTATCTTCCTCAGAAATTCCCTCTGTTGTTTCCTCCTGGCGCATTGCACTCACAGGTAAAGTGACCAACCTGTCCACAATTATAACACACTTCTGAAAGTTGCTGGAAGTGTGGCTGAAACCTTCCTCCTCCTTCTAAGCCTTCTCGTCCTCTTCCTCTCCAATTCTGTGTCTGTCCAGAAACTGGCTGTGGATATGGAACAACTGGAACCGCTATTGGTGGCTGATACAATTGTGATTGGAACTGTTCCTGTTGAAGCTGTGGCAGTGATTGTTGATTTGGTTCACTCTGATTCTTCATAACCAAAGCTTGTTTCTTCTCCTTCTTATTCTCCCCCAGCTGTATTTGATTGAGTTTTCTGAGAGTTTCTTTGTCCTGTTCTTTCTGGTTGTGTTCCTTTTTTCTGTACAAATCCACTTGATGGGCTATATGATCTGTATAGACACCTTTTGTCATGCTTCCAAGTCCAACCACCTCTGCCAACTCCTTACTGGTGAGGGCAGTCCCATCTGCAATTTAGCTCTCAAAATTGACTGCTCAATTTGACTCACATCTGGATCATTTCCAGTAATATTTCTCCACACTTGATGAACTCTTGACACATAGGCTCTCGGATTTTCTTGTTGTCCTAGTGGGTCAATCAGAATATTATCAGGATGCACATTTGTTGGAAATGTATCTTTCAATGCTCTCCACAGACGATTCCTACTTGCAGCCAACAATTCAGGGTCGTTCACTGCAGTCCCCACATATCTATTCAGTCCCGCTCTCTGAAAAATGTCTTCCATACCTGGAATTCCCAGGAGATTAGCAAAAAGTATCTTAATGTCTCCTATAGCAGACTCTGTTCCCACTGTAATTTCTTCCAATTTTGAAATCCAAGGATAGGCTCCATCTTGAAGAGTAGGCAGCTTCTCAAGTATATCTGACATATCGGTACTTTGCAAAGGCTTATATTCTAAGTTTCGACCTCGAATGATCACCGGCATAATTTTCTTACCAGTGCCCTCTTTCCTTGGCCTCAATGTATATTTCTTCTCAGATTCTTGGGATTCTTTTCTCAGCAGCTTCTTCTTCTGTATCTTCAGCTTCTTGAGTTGTTCCTCCAGTTCTTTTACTTCTTCTAAACTATTCGCTTTATCCAGGCATGATACGCATCGGTCTATATCTCTTTCTATTTCTTCTGTGCTAGTCATTGCTGGATAAAATCCTCTTGAATATGAAGCACCTTTACTCTCCCACTCTTTATCGCTGTCTTCATCTTCGCTTTTATCAGAACTCGAATCTCTTGTTGTCTTCTTCTTCAAACATCCATCACCCCTTTTTTCCGCTCTTGCCAACCTCCGTCTGATCACAGGGTCATATCCACCCATGATCTCTTCTGAATCACTCTGATCATCATCATCATCATCATCGTCGTCTTCATCAAGTTCCATTCTCCTGAACCTCATTCTACCCTTAGTTTCCAGACATCTCGGTTTTTTCTTACTTCTGGAGTTTGGAGTCATTTCTATGGTAGTTTCTGCTTGTCCTCTCTCTTATTCGTTCATCTTCATCTCTGATGCAATAATCACCCTCCTGAACGATCACCGGAAGCTGAGGATAGACGTCCTTAAGCTCTACTTCTTTCTCATAAGGTGGGGGTCTTTTTGCTGAATCCGTATGTGAGAAAGGTGTACTGACTTCTGCCATTAGTTTTTCTGTCGCCTTCTCTTCCTTTAGCATTTTCTCTATACCTTTGTTTCTCTTATCGTTGGTATCTTTCATCAGTTTTTGTCCTTCATCTTCAAACAGCTTAAGAACACCCAGCTCTCTTTGTCTCTTTTCTTTACGTTGTTCCCGTTTTTTCCCTTTCTTTTGATCTGCTTTATGAATTGACAGAAGCACTTTCATTATCTTGATTACGTCAGGGTTAAGAGTCCCTTCCACTGGCCATGGTTGTTCAATGTCAGGCCAACGTTTGTTCCATTTGCCGGATAACCTAGCAATACCATTAACTAAAGGATTACTATTTTGTACTATATCAACAGGTGTAATTACCTTCTTAGTCCTTATATCCTTTTTCCCCATTGTAACAACTCTTTTATATTCCTTTATTGTGAATTATTTGTATTATTTTAGAATATATAGCTTATAGTGTCATCCCTTTAATTATTAATATAAACTAAAAAAATAAAAAATCTCTAAATAATAAAAATGAATCAATAAAAAATATGAATATTCAAAAAGAATTAATTAAAGTTTTTTTTTTTTTTTTTTCAATTAAACAATTAATCAATAAATTTATGAATAATCAAAAAAAAATTTTTTTCTATTTCCTATTTTACTAATTTATCAATTAGTGGCTATTTTACCACCTTCAATCAGGAAAAGTATGTATAATACCTATAATCCAGCAACACTACAGTACTCATAAACCAATTATTTAATAAGCACCCAATTATCTTGATTTTACAGAATAATGTCAGTACTCGATTCCCAACACAACTGTAATCAAACCCACTCATTCACAAAAACTCCAAAATGAAATTTTTATTTTATCAGTCTTTTGCCAAGTCTTTGTCAAATTGTCATAACATCAAATATCCTGTAGGGGAAGGTTTTGTAAACAGAACAGCACTAGCCTGATATTTGACGAGATCCGGTGCGGCAGCCTCTTGTCGCGTCACACCCTGTCACATGATGTACACGTCAGCACTTCCTCTCTTTCTCTCTCTCTCCTCTCGTCCTATCGTCTCTCATATGACAAAAGAACAAAGAAACAGACAATAATTTAGTAGTTTATGCAATCACTGAGTTACTTCAACCATTCAATATTCCTCCAGTCACATTTGCTCTAAGAATTAACTCAGGAATCGCATAAATAGCTCAATAACATTTTTATTTTATTTATTTATTTTATTTTTTATTTTATTTTTTCCGTCAACATATCTCTCTCATTTATCAATTCAATAGGTCTCAAGAAAACAGTTTCATCGTCAAACAACAGCCGATGTAACAACCAGAATACACCATTGGACTCTAAATGTCTCTATCTTTTGTTCCTTCGTCTGTCTCCCCCCTTGCACAGTGTAGCAGAGGAGTGACCTATTTACCCCTACGTCACTCTAGTGTCGTAAAATCACACGTGTCGTAATCTAGTGTCGTAAAATCACACGCATGCGCAGTACATTCATCACTACGATTTCACCGTGGAAGGGAGCCCTCTCAGCTCCAGACAACAGAACGTTAGCATTCTGCTATAGCTCCTCTCCTCCACCCCTTATAGTCAAACAATAACACTTAACAGAGCTCACAAAACACCAGGCACCAAGCCCAAGCTAACTAAACACAATATTGGTGGCTCGTCCCATTCCTATGGACCACCAAGGAACAAATATTAATCATAACCCTGCATCAAAAATTGGCATGTAGCATGAATTAGCATTTAGCATTTAGCATTTAGCATTAGCATTTAGCATTAGCATGTAGCATGAAGCATAATTAGCAGGCCACGTTAGCATTTCTCCCTCCGCCGTGCCGTAAAATTCCATTTGTTAGCTAAATTTGTGCTACCACGAGATCCCAGTGGAATCGATACGAGAGATCACATCAATCAAATAATTCGTCAACTATTAGCTGAGAGGCAATATGCATTATCAATATACCACGGTCTCCAGTCCTCAGGACTCACCTAAAACACATCTAACGCGTTATCAGGATTTTCGGCCCACCATAGAGGTCGCCTGTCTATCAGGGCTTGTCGTTGATCCACAGCGGCTCTAAGTTACATACATCTGCCTAGGCCTCATTCCTCTCTCAATCGATTGTTCTTGAACTCTTATTCAAGCAAAATATCTCTATAGACACCCTATAGACACTCTCCCCCCTTTTGCGCTGTCTACCAGTGCAAACAAATTTAGAATGGTTAGGCCAGACCCCTAGTTCTCAGCAATAAAAGCAACAGCACACATCGGTCCTTTACGGTACATCTCTCCAGCGCACACACCCAGAAGCTAACGAAAGAAACACACACCCAAGACCGTGAGAAATCTCACCTTATGCCGGCGTCTTGAGCGAGAGTCACGTCGTTGCTCATGAATATAACACTGAAGAGACGCAGATCCGCCTCATCATTCGTCGCCAAATTGTAGTGTCGAGTCAATGTTGCTAATGATGCTGTTAAACAAAGGAGTCCGCTTATACTGAACTTTGATCATACGTTTTATTCATATCACAAGATTTCAGCATAAGTGTACAGATGTCTAGATCACCCGGAGAGCAGTGTTTCCCAAATTGCAATGGCCGCTCTAACGTTCTTTGTTCAAACCCAGTATTTATAATATTCCCCAAAATATGGGTTGCTCCCTCTATTGTCCAATCCCCTGTCTTCTATGGGGCATCACCCTAAAAATGGCTCCCTTTCTTCTAAATAAACATCCTCTCAGGTTCCACTTAAAACCTTATCAAAGTCATAATCTTAATACACTACAGAGTCTTTGCCCGACAAAGTGATGTTAGGAAATATAAGTTATCCTGTAAGAGCTTTTGTGCCGAATACATTACGTTGTTACAGGTGTCAAGCTTATCGGCATGTGGCAGCAGTGTGTAGGAGGGAGGTTCCTAGGTGTGAGAAGTGTGCAGAAGGGCATGAGACAAAGGAATGTGTAGCATTGGGGAAAGTAGTGGTATGTGCTAATTGTAGGGGTGCCCATGGGGCTGGGGATCAGAAATGTCCCGTGCGAGAGAGGCAGGTTGAGGTTTCCAGGGTTAGAGTAGTGCAGAAGTTGTCATATGCTGAGGCAGTGAAGAAAGTAGAGGAAGATGGGTCAAGGGGGAGGGATCCTGAGAGGAGTGGTGTGTGTAGTAGATCTGTACCAGTACAGAGGGATAGGCCCAGTGCTGGAAAAAGTACTAAATTGTCATACTTGAGTAAAAGTAAAGATACCTTAATAGAAAATGACTCAAGTAAAAGTCACCCAGTAAAATACTACTTGAGTAAAAGTATAAAAGTATTTGGTTTTAAATATACTTAAGTATCAAAAGTAAATGGAATTGCTCAAATGTACTTAAGTATCAAAAGTAAAAGTATAAATTATTTCAAATTCCTTATATTAAGCAAACCAGACGGCACCATTTTAAAATTATTTTTTGATTGACTGATAGCCAGGGGCACACTCCAACACTCAGACATAATTTACAAACGAAGCATTTGTGTTTAGTTAGTCCGCCAGATCAGAGGCAGTAGGGATGACCAGGGATGTTCTCTTGTGTGTGAATTGGACCATTTTGCTGTGAAAATGTAATGAGTACTTTTGGGTGTCAGGAAAAATGTATGTAGTAAAAACGACATAATTTTCTTTAGGAATGTAGTGAAGTAAAAGTAGCCAAAAATATAAATAGTAAAGTACAGATACCCCAAAAAACTACTTAAGTAGTACTTTAAAGTATTTTTACTTAAGTACTTTACACCACTGGATAGGCCAACAAGTGATATACAGTGGGGAGAACAAGTATTTGATACACTGCCGATTTTGCAGGTTTTCCTACTTACAAAGCATGTAGAGGTCTGTAATTATTATCATAGGTACACTTCAACTGTGAGAGACGGAATCTAAAACAAAAATCTAGAAAATCACATTGTATGATTTTTAAGTAATTAATTTGTATTTTATTGCATGACATAAGTATTTGATACATCAGAAAAGCAGAACTTAATATTTGGGAGAGAAACCTTTGTTTGCAATTACAGAGATCATACGTTTCCTGTAGGTCTTGACCATGTTTGCACACACTGCAGCAGGGATTTTGGCCCACTCCTCCATACAGACCTTCTCCAGATCCTTCAGGTTTCGGGGCTGTCGCTGGGCAATACGGACTTTCAGCTCCCTCCAAAGATTTTCTATTGGGTTCAGGTCTGGAGACTGGCTAGGCCACTCCAGGACCTTGAGATGCTTCTTACGGAGCCACTCCTTAGTTGCCCTGGGTATGTGTTTCGGGTTGTTGTCATGCTGGAAGACCCAGCCACGACCCATCTTCAATGCTCTTACTGTGGGAAGGAGGTTGTTGGCCAAGATCTCGCGATACATGGCCCCATCCATCCTCCCCTCAATACGGTGCAGTCGTCCTGTCCCCTTTGCAGAAAAGCATCCCCAAAGAATGATGTTTCCACCTCCATGCTTCACGGTTGGGATGGTGTTCTTGGGGTTGTACTCATCCTTCTTCTTCCTCCAAACACGGCGAGTGGAGTTTAGACCAAAAGCTCTATTTTTGTCTCATCAGACCACATGACCTTCTCCCATTCCTCCTCTGGATCATCCAGATGGTCATTGGCAAACTTCAGACGGGCCTGGACATGCGCTGGCTTGAGCAGGGGGACCTTGCGTGCGCTGCAGGATTTTAATCCATGACAGTGTAGTGTGTTACTAATGGTTTTCTTTGAGACTGTGGTCCCAGCTCTCTTCAGGTCATTGACCAGGTCCTGCCGTGTAGTTCTGGGCTGATCCCTCACCTTCCTCATGATCATTGATGCCCCACAAGGTGAGATCTTGCATGGAGCCCCAGACCGAGGGTGATTGACCGTCATCTTGAACTATTTCCATTTTCTAATAATTGCGCCAACAGTTGTTGCCTTCTCACCAAGCTGCTTGCCTGTAGCCCATCCCAGCCTTGTGCAGGTCTACAATTTTATCCCTGATGTCCTTACACAGCTCACTGGTCTTGGCCATTGTGGAGAGGTTGGAGTCTGTTTGATTGAGTGTGTGGACAGGTGTCTTTTATACAGGTAACGAGTTCAAACAGGTGCAGTTAATACAGGTAATGAGTGGAGGCCAGGAGGGCTTCTTAAATAAAAACTAACAGGTCTGTGAGAGCCGAAATTCTTACTGGTTGGTAGGTGATCAAATACTTATGTCATGCAATAAAATGCAAATTAATTACTTAAAAATCATACAATTTGATTTTCTGGATTTTTGTTTTAGATTCCGTCTCTCACAGTTGAAGTGTACCTATGATAATAATTACAGACCTCTACATGCTTTATAAGTAGGAAAACCTGCAAAATCGGCAGTGTATCAAATACTTGTTCTCCCCACTGTATGTTTCAGTAAGATTGGATTTTTAGCATTTATAGCAATGGTTATCAACTGTAATGCAGGGATGGAACGTAAGTTGCAGAAAATTGAGGTTGTGGTGGCAGCTGCAGAGAGGTATTTGGGTGTGCAAGACTTGACATCAGAAGAGTTACAGGTTGTGTTAAGTGGTGGTGTCCCATCCTTTCAGGTTGTTGGCCTGAGGTAAGACTAAATAGATTAAAATAGTGGAGTATGATATCATTTTAATTGGTTTAGTGTAGTGTTAGATTGTAGGGTATTTGTTTTTGTTGTTGTTTTTTTTCAAGCAAAGTATAAGGGAGTTGTACTCCAGTCTACTATGTGGTGGTAATGCAACATTTATTGGATGCCAACCGCCGTTAAACCTCATCGAAGAAGAAGCCTGAAGGAGGAGAGATTACTAGAAACTAACTCGGTTTACCGTTTTATCTGTGGATTAACTGTCAGAGTAGAGGACCTTGTGTATTTCTGGTAAAATAACCCAATGTTTATATCCCAGGACAAATTATCTAGCAACAGCAACTGCCATGAATGTTGAATGCTTTTCGACCTGTCCCCAAATGAAAATAGTTGGTTCAGAGTTCGTTTTGATATTTCAATTTGCGCGTCCTGAGGAGGTGTGGATGGACAAAATCAACATGCGCGCGCCCGGTCTAGTAGCGTGTGTGTTGGGATCCTTCTCCTGCATGACGTTCACTGCAGACTGTGGGACATCCACTACCATCTAATCTCTACTCGCTCCAGCTATTTTCACTGCCTCCACATAGGAGACCTGCTGGATAGCCCTGATCGTAGCTACTGCGACATCCTTCGTCCTTACAGGGCACTCCGGGAACTCTGGAACGTCATTCCCATCACAATTACAGGAACATGCGTCTGCACGTCTCTTCCTCGGGACAGACATTGGAAGGCGGGGCCTATAATGACAGGTAGCCAATCAAACAACCATGGGTAGGACTCATACGATACCATTGGTCCAATACTTTTGCGTTAGTGTAACCATTGGCGAATAAAAAATAACAATCCATTTTCCCCGTAGATTAATTTGCAAATTAACAAATCACGTTTGTAGATTACATGCGAGTCATCTCTTGATTCAGGGTCAACAACGAACATGTCGCTGTCCATTGTCTGGATAATCCAATGGTTTGAGTAGATATTTTCCTACGAGTGCCTCTTATTTCTATGATACTTCACTAATCTAGTACAAGAGCTAATGCTAAAGCATTAGATTGTTATTAAATTGACTGTGCTCGTTGTTTTTCCACCGTCAAAGGGTATTGATCAAGTGTCCACCTCTGCTGCTGCTCACTCAATTGATCATGTCGGGGACAAAAGTGTGGACTCGCAGTGGGGAAGAGGATGAGACGGTTCCCAGAGCTGTTTGCCCAGTGTTCTGGTGAAATGCGTAGCTACCAAAGAAATCTTACACATATATGGGCACTGTTAGCCATACATGATACAAAAGCATGAAGCCAAGTTAAATTGTCATTCTGCCAATGTGAGAACTTGTCCAAGTGTTTCCCCTACCATTGTATAACTGGGGCAGCCTGCCAAGGAATTTGGCTTGTGGCCCTGGATGATGCTTTGGGGGCCTCTGTCCCTCACTAAGAAAAACAATCAAGGGGAAACACTGCCTTGAATAATAGATGTATCTATTCTAACCAGCGCAATCATCCTCCAATATAAAAGTAATCTAAATACTGATTTCTGAATATCATATGTCCTCAGGCTGCAGCTTATCGGAAGTGTGTGACAGCTACTACCACAGTGTCACGGTTTCGGCCGAGGCTGCTCCTCCTCCTGGTTCGGGCAGGCTTCGGCGGTCGTCGTCCCCGGAGTACTAGCTGCCACCGATCTATGTTTCATGTTCGTTTGGTTTTGTCTTGATGTTGTACACCTGTGTCTAGTTAGTCCTCGTTAGTGTCCTATTTAAGTCTTGTTGTGTGTGTCTGTGTTTGTGTGTGATTGCTCTTCTGTTTTGGTGTTTGAGCTACGTACTTCCCTCCAGTGTTTGGAGAGGTTTTCGCACATGTTAGTGCGCCGTTTGTTTGACGCCTGTGTGCGCCGTTATTTCGCCTCCGGGCTTATTGTGCTCATTTACTCCGTGATTATTTCACTAAAGTCTTTTGGACTGAGCTTCTGCGTCCTGCGCTTGATTCCTGCACCACACCCACCTTCAGCACCCCTTGACAGAATCACACACCAACTGAATGGAATCAGCAGGATTAACAGTCACGCCTGAGTCGCTCGAGGAGCATGTCCGCGGCCAGGATGACCAGATTCGACAACTGGGGACCGCTCTACAGGACGTCATCAACACCCTGCACCGATGGGAGGCCAGAGGGGTACCCACACCTCCACCTTCCCTGCCAACCCCATCGGCCGGTCCACCAGTCCCAGGTCCGGAACCCAGGGGGATTCGGCTCTCGCTCCCGAGGGCGTATGACGGAACAGCTGCCGGGTGTCAGGGGTTCCTCCTGCAGGTGGAGCTCTACCTGGCCACTGTACACCCGGTGCCCTCGGGACACGAGAGCGTTTCCGCCCTCATCTCCTGTCTCACGGGCAAGGCGTTGGAATGGGCCAACGCCGAGTGGAGGAAGATGGACGCCACCACCATCTCCTACGCCGAGTTCTCCCGTCGCTTCAAGGCCGTGTTCGACCATCCACCTGAGGGCAAAGCGGCGGGGGGAGCGTCTAGTCCACCTGAGACAGGGGAGGAGGAGCGCACAGGCGTTTGCGCTGGAGTTCCGGGACTCTAGCGGCGGACGCAGGGTGGAATGAACGGGCCCTCATCGACCATTTTCGATGTAGCCTACGGGAGGACGTTCAACGTGAGTTGGCCTGCAGGGATACCAATCTCACCTTCGACCAGTTGGTCGATATGTCCATCCGTCTGGACACCCTGCTGGCCACCCGTGGACGTCCCGAGGGGGGTCCGTCCATTCCGCCCTCCGGCACCTCCGAGCCGAGCCCTATGGAGCTCGGGGAGCTCGGGGGTGCCGGCGCTAGAGAAAGGAGGAGGAGGAGCCCGAGGGGGCCTGTCTCCTGCACCAAGTGTG
This sequence comes from Coregonus clupeaformis, assembly GCF_020615455.1. Lineage (NCBI taxonomy): Eukaryota > Metazoa > Chordata > Actinopteri > Salmoniformes > Salmonidae > Coregonus > Coregonus clupeaformis. The sequence goes on along the minus strand of NC_059222.1, from coordinate 10,802,739 downwards.
GTCGTGGAGGGCACACTGCGGCCAGGTGCTGGGGAGGGTTCTCCGGGGGAGAAGACAACAGGCCACGCACTGGGGAGCCCTCCCAGGTGAGTAGACGCCCCACTTACCCAGAGCTCTCTGTTGCGCACTTTTGTATACCTGTTTTGTTTTCCACAGGTTGCACCTCATTCCCAGCATAAGGCGCTAGTAGATTCAGGCGCAGCTGGGAATTTTGTTGATCGGAAGTTTTGTTTAGATTTAGGGATCCCTCTCCTACCTGTTGACAAACCTTTTCCCGTTCATGCCTTAGATAGCCGCCCGCTGGGGTCGGGGTTGATTAGGGAGATCACAGCACCACTTAGGATGTGTGCGCAGGGGGGTCATGAAGAGACTATACAGCTGTATCTGATCGACTCTCCTGCGTACCCAGTGGTGCTGGGTATTCCCTGGTTAAGCACCCATAACCCTGCTATTTTGTGGCAACAGAGGGCTCTCGATGGGTGGTCTGCTCAGTGCGAGGGGCGATGTCTGGGTGTTTCCGTGGGGGCGACTTCGGTGGAAAGTCCAAACCAAGTGCCCGCACTGCACATTCCGCCTGAATATGGGGATTTAGCTCTCGTGTTTAGTAAGACTAGGGCGACGCAGTTGCCTCCTCATAGACAGGGGATTGTGCGATTGATCTCCAGGCAGGAGCAGCGCTCCCACGGAGCCACGTGTATCCTTTGTCTCAAGAGGAGAGAAAAGCTATGGAGACTTACATAGCCGAATCTTTGAGACAGGGATACATTCGGCCCTCCACTTCTCCCGCCTCCTCGAGCTTCTTTTTGTGAAGAAAAAGATGGAGGGTTGCGCCCGTGCATTGATTACCGTGGTCTCAATCAGATTACTGTGAAATACAGTTATCCACTCCCTCTGATTGCGACCATGACAGAGTCATTGCATGGAGCGCGGTTTTTCACAAAACTGTATCTCAGGAGCGCGTATAACTTGGTGCGCATTAGGGAGGGCGACGAATGGAAAACAGCGTTTAGTACCACGTCAGGTCATTTCGAGTATCTCGTCATGCCATATGGGTTGATGAATGCTCCATCAGTCTTCCAATCCTTCGTAGATTACATTTTCCGGGATATGCAGGGGCAAGGGGTGGTCGTGTACATTGATGACATTCTGGTGTACTCGTCTACCCGAGCCGAGCATATAACCCTGGTGCATCGTGTATTGAGGAGGCTGTTGGAGCACGACCTATATGTCAAGGCAGAGAAATGTCTGTTTTTCCAGGAGTCGGTCTCCTTTTTGGGTTATCGGTTGTCCGCGTCAGGGGTGAGAATGGAGGTGGATCGTGTGTCCGCTGTGCGTAATTGGCAAACCCCAACCACTGTCAAAGAGGTGCAGCAGTTCTTGGGTTTTGCGAATTACTACCGGAGGTTTATCCGGGGTTTTGGACAGGTGGCAGCTCCCATCACGTCCCTTCTGAAAGGGGGGTCCGGTGCGCCTGCAGTGGTCGGCTGATGCGGACAGGGCCTTTAGGAAACTGAAGGACCTGTTTACGTCGGCTCGGTGCTGGTGCATCCGGATCCCGCATTACCCTTTCAGGTTGAGGTGGACGCGTCTGAGGCTGGTATAGGGGCCGTTCTCTCTCAACGGTCCGGCACGCCACCTAAACTCCGCCCCTGTGCTTTTACTCAAAAAAGCTCAGCCCGGCGGAGCGTAATTATGACGTCGGGGACAGGGAGCTGTTAGCTGTAGTTCAGGCCCTTAAGGTGTGGAGGCATTGGCTTGAGGGGGCTCAACACCCTTTCCTCATTTTGACTGACCATCGGAACCTGGAGTACATCCGGGCAGCGAGGAGACTGAACCCTCGCCAGGCTCGATGGAGTATGTTTCTCAGCAGGTTCGTATTTAAAATCACGTACATCCCTGGGTCCCAGAATGGTAAGGCAGATGCGCTGTCCCGGCGGTATGACACGGAGGAGAGGTCCGTTGAGCCTACTCCCATACTACCGGAGTCTTGTCTTGTGGCACCGGTGGTGTGGGAGGTCGATGCCGAAATCGAGCGAGCGTTGTGCACCGACCCCCAGCCCTCCACAGTGTCCTGAGGGTCGGAAGTACGTTCCGCTCGAGATTCGGGATCGACTCATTTACTGGGCTCACACGTCACCCTCCTCTGGACATCCGGGTATTGGCCGGACAGTGCATTGTCTTAGCACTAAATACTGGTGGCCCACGTTAGCCAGGGATGTGAGGGTTTATGTCTCCTCCTGCTCGGTGTGCGCCCAGTGTAAGGCGCCCAGACACCTGCCCAGGGGTAAGTTACAACCCCTGCCCGTTCCACAACGACCATGGTCCCACCTCTCGGTGGATTTTGTGACAGACCTTCCCCTCTCTCAGGGGAATACCACCATCCTGGTCGTTGTGGACCGGTTCTCTAAGGCCTGTCGTCTTCTCCCTATGTCGGGTCTGCCTACTGCCCTACAAACCGCAGAGGCCCTATTTACCCACGTCTTCCGGCATTACGGGGTACCCGAGGATATAGTGTCTGATCGAGGCCCCCAGTTTACCTCCCGAGTTTGGAGAGCGTTCATGGAGCGTTTGGGGGTCTCGGTTAGCCTTACCTCAGGGTACCACCCGGAGAGTAACGGGCAGGTAGAACGTGTCAACCAGGATGTGGGTAGGTTTCTGAGGTCGTATTGCCAGGACCGGCCTGAGGAGTGGGCTCGATACATTCCCTGGGCCGAGATGGCCCAGAACTCTCTCCGCCACTCCTCTACCAACCTAACCCCCCTTCCAATGTGTGTTAGGTTACCAGCCGGTTCTGGCACCTTGGCAGCAGAGCCAGATCGAGGCCCCTGCGGTGGATGATTGGATGAGGCGCTCAGAGGAGACGTGGAACGCTGCCCACGTCCACCTGCAGCGGGCCATCCGTCGTCACAAGGCGAGCGCCGATCTCCACCGCAGTGAGGGGCCGGTGTACGCACCCGGAGATCGAGTCTGGCTCTCTACCAGAAACCTACCCCTCCGCCTGCCCTGCCGGTAGCTGGGTCGGTGGTTTGTGGGGCCTTTTAAAGTCCTGAGAAGATTGAACGAGGTGTGTTATAGGTTACATCTACCTGTTGAATATAAGAATATTAACCCCTCGTTCCATGTGTCTCTTCTCAGGCCGGTGGTAGCTGGTCCACTCCAGGAAGGTGAGATAGGAGAGACTCCTCCGCCCCCAACTGGACATCGAGGGGGCTCCGGCGTACACCGTTCGGTCCATCTTGGACTCTAGGCGCCGGATGGGGGTCTCCAGTATCTCGTGGAGTGGGAGGGGTACGGCCCGGAGGAGCGGTGCTGGGTGCCGCGGAGGGACATCCTAGACCCATCTCTCCTGTCGGAGTTCCACCGGGACCATCCCGCGCGCCCTGCTCCGCGTCCTCCTGGTCGTCCCCGAGGCCGGGGTCGGCGCACGGCTGGAGCGCGCGTCAAGGGGGGGGTACTGTCACGGTTTCGGCCGAGGCTGCTCCTCCTCCTGGTTCGGGCAGGCTTCGGCGGTCGTCGTCCCCGGAGTACTAGCTGCCACCGATCTATGTTTCATGTTCGTTTGGTTTTGTCTTGATGTTGTACACCTGTGTCTAGTTAGTCCTCGTTAGTGTCCTATTTAAGTCTCGTTGTGTGTGTCTGTGTTTGTGTGTGATTGCTCTTCTGTTTTGGTGTTTGAGCTACGTACTTCCCTCCAGTGTTTGGAGAGGTTTTCGCACATGTTAGTGCGCCGTTTGTTTGACGCCTGTGTGCGCCGTTATTTCGCCTCCGGGCTTATTGTGCTCATTTACTCCGTGATTATTTCACTAAAGTCTTTTGGACTGAGCTTCTGCGTCCTGCGCTTGATTCCTGCACCACACCCACCTTCAGCACCCCTTGACACACAGGCAGACAGGAGCTGAGAAAGGACCTGTGTGTTAAAGAGTTTGATGCTCTGAAGACTTGCTTCGTTACAGCAGTGAGTGGCATATTACAGGTGTTCCATAATTATACATTTTGTCTGTCTTTGATGTATCAATTCAATTGACTTGATCATCTTATTGTCTTGCAGGCCAAGAAGGGAGTGAAGTAGACCATTCTGCCCAACACATCTCTGCTGGACATAGGTTGGATCTTCAACATAACCAGGGAACCAAACAGAAGGAAACAGAACGGAATAAGGAGGGATTTACATGAATTTGTCCAATAGAAACTCTGTTACATTGTAAAACATTTTCGGTTTGCAGTCTGCACTAATGATTACACCCCAGGCAATGGACCCAATGTCCCCCATGTTCCATGAACATCAAGTAGTACTGTATCAGTAATGTGATGGCAGGTGCTGAAAAATATCTCGACTAGTCCCACAAGTTTAAGTTTGACCTGCTGGTTCCAGGGGTAATGCCAGCACGGTGTTTGGACACTCATTAATAGTACGTCAAGGTCATACCGTTTGACTATGTAGCCCGCTACCGAAGACTTGCAGGACAGTGTATTTATAATGTAATGTCTAAATGTGTTAATAAATTAATTTTGGTGTAAGGGGCTCTTTGGTTAATGTACAGAACAAACATTTCAACAAGCAGTTGACAACCAAAACTTTTGACATATTTTCAGAAATATAATGAGTTGACCGAGACTTAAATAACTTATTCTAAAGAAGTCATGAGCAGTTCTGAAGCCACTGTCGATGTCCTCCCTCTGTGAAGTCCATTTCATTCACTGTCCTTATGGTAGCCACAGCACAGGGCACCATTGTAGAAGTCCAAGTCCACTGTTTTTAAATACTACAAGAATAGAGAGCGAGAGATGACAACCAATGGCATAAACTATACAGTGGGGAAAAAAAGTATTTAGTCAGCCACCAATTGTGCAAGTTCTCCCACTTAAAAAGATGAGAGAGGCCTGTAATTTTCATCATAGGTACACGTCAACTATGACAGACAAAATGAGGAAAAAAATTCCAGAAAATCACATTGTAGGATTTTTAATGAATTTATTTGCAAATTATGGTGGAAAATAAGTATTTGGTCAATAACAAAAGTTTCTCAATACTTTGTTATATACCCTTTGTTGGCAATGACACAGGTCAAACGTTTTCTGTAAGTCTTCACAAGGTTTTCACACACTGTTGCTGGTATTTTGGCCCATTCCTCCATGCAGATCTCCTCTAGAGCAGTGCTGTTTTGGGGCTGTCGCTGGGCAACATGGACTTTCAACTCCCTCCAAAGATTTTCTATGGGGTTGAGATCTGGAGACTGGCTAGGCCACTCCAGGACCTTGAAATGCATCTTACGAAGCCACTCCTTCGTTGCCCGGGCGGTGTGTTTGGGATCATTGTCATGCTGAAAGACCCAGCCACGTTTCATCTTCAATGCCCTTGCTGATGGAAGGAGGTTTTCACTCAAAATCTCACGATACATGGCCCCATTCATTCTTTCCTTTACACGGATCAGTCGTCCTGGTCCCTTTGCAGAAAAACAGCCCCAAAGCATGATGTTTCCACCCCCATGCTTCACAGTAGGTATGGTGTTCTTTGGATGCAACTCAGCATTCTTTGTCCTCCAAACACGACTGAGTTGAGTTTTTACCAAAAAGTTCTATTTTGGTTTCATCTGACCATATGACATTCTCCCAATCCTCTTCTGGATCATCCAAATGCACTCTAACAAACTTCAGACGGGCCTGGACATGTACTGGTTTAAGCAGGGGGACACGTCTAGCACTGCAGGATTTGAGTCCCTGGCGGCGTAGTGTGTTACTGATGGTAGGCTTTGTTACTTTGGTCCCAGCTCTCTGCAGGTCATTCACTAGGTCCCCCCGTGTGGTTCTGGGATTTTTGCTCACCGTTCTTGTGATCATTTTGACCCCACGGGGGTGAGATCTTGCGTGGAGCCCCAGATCAAGGGAGATTATCAGTGGTCTTGTATGTCTTCCATTTCCTAATAATTGCTCCCACAGTTGATTTCTTCAAACCAAGCTGCTTACCTATTGCAGATTCAGTCTTCCCAGCCTGGTGCAGGTCTACATTTTTGTTTCTGGTGTCCTTTGACAGCTCTTTGGTCTTGGCCATAGTGGAGTTTGGAGTGTGACTGTTTGAGGTTGTGGACAGGTGTCTTTTATACTGATAACAAGTTCAAACAGGTGCCATTAATACAGGTAACGAGTGGAGGACAGAGGAGCCTCTTAAAGAAGAAGTTACAGGTCTGTGAGAGCCAGAAATCTTGCTTGTTTGTAGGTGACCA